>NC_035447.2:27238777-27538777 GCF_002127325.2 Helianthus annuus
AAACCCAAACCTTCACATATACGTATACCAGTGATCTACAATCATTAGATTACAACACGTGTATACACTTTCATATATCTAAGTACATTCATACGTATCCCATTCATATGTACGTACATACAAGTTCACACTACTTACACACGCTACAGTTCCATATCTACATACATACATACATACATACAAGTCACATTCACTTATTGTAAGTTGAGCCTTATCTACAAATATATCAACACAAATTAATGCAATTACAAACAAACATAACCGACTAACTTCCAACAAACATGATGAACATTCCATTAACATAATGAACATTCAGCAACATAATGAACATTCTATTAACACACTGACATTCAACAACATAATGAACATTCCATTAACACGATGAACATTCAGCAACATAATGAACATTCCATTAACACGATGAACATTCAGCAACATAATGAACATTCCATTAACACGATGAACATTCAGCAACATAATGAACATTCCATTAACACGATGATACTATCATCTTGGTTTACATTAAGGATAGATGAAGTTCGTATGAACTTACCTTGGTACTTACCCTTACCCGTAAATTCTTACATGGTTCCCTATATGCAACATACCAAACTTCATTTATAAATAAGAAGTGATTCCGGAAATCACTTACCTTAAGTGTCCGTATTCGCATCTGTTTCCTCGCCTCCTTTTGACCCGTTAGCCTTCCATGCTTCCATCCATCTTGACATGATCCCTATACTTTCATGTCATCGCATTCACATTCTCGTTAGCATACATGATTGTACATATTAACCATCATATCAACTTCATGTTTCACATTTGACTTTCATTAGTCAATTCTAACAAGCATAAGACATATTTCCACAAGTCAATCTTCTCAAACTCATATAATTCATCACGTCATCACATATAACACATATGGATATAACACACATCATATGACTTTCTATAACATTACAATTGTGACAAAAAGTCTAACATTGCTACTTATGCACAGTTGACTTTCAGAAAGTCAACGATTTATCATATGAACTTTCGACTTAAACTCATACATCCATGTCATTATAGTAGACTATACTAATTACATTATATACATTTCATACTCACGATGCAATAAGCATACAACCACATGATCATCTAGTTATATGCACACACCAAACATATTCAATTTCGTTCATTCTAGTAACATAATTCTACAACTAACACCATGACCTATGCTTAACAACCCAACATCATTCTAACTTCATCCTGTTCTAATGATCTCATATGCTTCACATTTAGTGTACTTTTACTTATCAATTTTGATTAAGAAATTATTCAAACATGTAGTAAACATCATACCACTCCAACATAGAGTACAATATTCTAATGCATACTTTTACCAAATAACATGGCCAACCAAATCCTACATGAATTCCATCTAAAAATAGATTTCTCATGTTTATTTATCATCAAATACATCATATCCCCATATTATACGATTTCATCCATTACTTGCATACTATTTCATATATTAATCTCACCTAGGCATTTCATCAAACACTTGGTGTGCATACCATAATTTATGCATAATGTACACGTGTTTTATGCATAACCTACTAGTAAACTTCACTACTCATTCAATCGACTAATTCACATAATTCATTCATCCTACAACATATTAGTCTATCAATATTTTAGTACATAATCATTCATTCATTAGAATTACTCAACTTATTCAACTACAAGATCATCATGCAACTTGAACAAGTGGGTTTCTTCTCAAATCTCCAATACATTCAGATTCAAGCATAAGACATCTTCTATATGGTGATTCTAACTTATATACAAGTTCAATTTCATAAGATTTCACGGATTGACTAAAACCCACTTCATCAACTATCATTAAAACACATAATTTGACTTACCTTATGTTCAATGTACATAGATTAAAGAGGAACTAGGTTCATGCGTTCGATTCTTGCTCCATAACACCTTCAATTGCTGGATTTCTTGTGCTAGGTTGAAAGAGAAGGGTTTCTCCCTTTCCTGCCCTTCTCGTGACACATGCCCACACCACATTCACTAAGTTTTAATTCCTCATGTATTTATTTATCAAATTTACATATTACATATTCAGACCTTAAGGTTATCTTTGTTGTCATGTTTGCATAAATGTTTCATTCTTTATAAACTTATAACATATTTATTAGACTTAACTAATTACATTAACTCTTAAACACCAAAATAATCTATTATAAATTTTAGGGTGTTACAATTATGTCTTATTTATATGATTTTGTTATCTAATAATAAAATCACTTTCATAATTATTATCTAGTAATAATTAACTCTTGTTTCTATCGAATAACAAACGCTTTGACTTTAGCCCCCCCCCACTGAGGGCATTCGTTGATCTACCTTAGCACAGATGGAGATCCTTAGGGATACTGATGGGGGTCCTAGATTAATAGAGGTTAGGCTACCGTCCTAGATTGATAGAGGTTAGGCCTCCTGGGCCTATAGGTTATGGTCCAGTGCATGCACCATGCCGTAGAGGAAGGGGACCTAGGGGTGGGTTTGAAGGTGTTCATCTTGTCGGTGCTGCTCATGTTGCCCAGAAGGGTGTTGTGGGTCATGCAGGTGATGCTAAAGTTGGTCATGCTGGATGTGGTGATGTTGCATGTGGTCTTATGGGTTTCATGTAAAGGATGGAGACATCCATGGGCTACGTTATAGACTCAGTTCAGAAGATTGCTGAGAGGACATGGACATATCTTGCAACCATGCCTTAGATTTACCCACCACCACCGCCGCCTCAGTAGTTTATTTGTAGTTGTATGTTGTTTCACCCAGATAACTTTTTATCTCATGTTTATGTGGTTATTCCAAACACTTTATTACTCAATTTTGTATGTATTTATTTAATGCCCGGTCTGTTGGGTCAGATACACTATATATGTATGTATGTATGTATGTATGTTATGGTTGCTACACCACATTATCCTATTTATCATATCCTATACATGTATGTATGGAATTTTGCTTGGTATATCTTGTAACTGGTATTTATTATTTGAAGATTCTTATTATGTAGTACCAATATCTTCTATAGAATGCAAAAATGTCCATACAGGAAGCACTACATGTGGGAGTTGCTATTGTTGATTATCTTTTGCTACATGGTGCTCAGTCCAGGGAAGTTTCACAATTCCTGTTTCTTATTTATTTCAGTTTGAATATTGGCGACAATGTCCATCTTAAGTGTGGGGATAGGAGAATTGTGACATGCTTTAAAATTTTACAAACTATAAACTTCCATATGTTTTTAGAAAAATCATTCAATTGTAAATCATAATTCATAATTAGTAAAATGTTCAAAGCATGCGACGTTCTACCCCTTTATATAAAATTTCGAATTCGATCGTAAGTTTTAGGATAGAGTTTTTATAAAAAAGTCAGTTTTTAAAAAAAATGTAAAAGAAGACTCGATTAGTTAAGTATTAGATAGTAATTGAAAGTTGTGTTAATTGTCTTGGTTATTTAAATCAATTGTATTGCTTAGGGACAAGCAATGCTTAAGTGTGCTGATATTTGATTTAGTCGTAGGATACGTAATAGTCGAGTGTTAAAATACTCGTTTAAAGGGCAGTTGTGGCAAATCTAGTAAGAATAGATAGTAATTGATTTTTTGTTGAGATTTCCAGGTAAATACTGAAAGTAAAGTAATTTGGAAGTGAAAGGGTGTAAACGAAGCAGTGGGCAAAAGACTGAGGCAGAAGAGGAGGATCGCATCAAGTACGACCCGTTGGTTACGAATCATAACCATCGCCATTGTTTGCAAACCATTTTTTGATATAGGTTTTTCGGCGATAAAGATAAAGAGAGAGGGAGAGAAGGGGTGGAGAGATTAAGGTGGCCGACGGTTTCCAACCACATTTATCTGGAAAACCATAAATCTAGCATCAGCATTACACAGTTTCCGGTCACCATCTTTCACGGATCTAGGGTTTTTCAATGATCTAACTGGCATGAACCCTTTATCTTAACGCTGTAAACCTGTCGCTCGTCTGAACTTAGATATAGAGGTAAGGGATAGATCAAGAGATATAGAGAAATATAGAACCTTGATTTGGTTATGGTTGACAGTGGTGATAAAGAAGCCTGTAATTCTTATGGTGGCGGCGACGACATTTTTAACAGTAATGGTGAAGAAGCTGGTTAAACTTAAAGAAGCCATCGTGGTGGCGAAGACAGATGAAGAATTCTGTGTTGTTTACGGTAACAATTGGTTTTGCATTTTCTATTGTGGAGGATGCTGGAAAAAATGGTGTCTTTGTTGTGAGCATTTGCTATGGGCTGAAGTTGATTGTGCAGAAATTGGGTGGAAAGTTGCGATTGGAGAGGAAAAAGTGTATGATAGGATGGTAATTGTCGTTGTTAAAGTTTCTGGTGGATTGTTTAGGGGTAAAAGTGAGGGTTATAAACAGTTTGTTTGGATGAGTCATGGGGATGAGGTTGTTAGTGTGCATAGGGGATTTAAGGTAGTTGCTAGGACTGGTCGGGGGCAATTCTCCTAAAAATGGTGTCCGGTGGTGAGGTGGTTGAAGTTAGAGACACGGAGAGTTAAGAGAGAAAGAAAGGGTGGAATATATTTCAGAAAACATATATGTAGTTTCTAAATTTGATTTTTGTTTTATTTAATAAAGAATATTTAAATAAACAGGTAAAAAGACTAAAATACTCTTATGTTATTAAATTTAATTTAAAACTTGCCGCCAGAATTTTTTTGAAACATAAAGTATAACTAGGTGTAGGACCCGTGTAACCACACGGGTAGGTTTAGTAATGATCGAAATCAAATACTAAAAAACAGATTATAATATATCATTTAAATTTTGGTAGCCATGTGTAATGGAGTGACATGTGCACTATTTAACTTTTCCATACCCCATAACTAAATGATAAAATTTTACAAAAAGCAAAAAAAGAAGAATTGATCAACCTATTCCAGTTATCGTCATGATAACATAATGTACCTGGCCATCAGTGTCATCAACCTTGAAAACCAACTAATATTTTTTTGTGAGTTTAACATGTAATTCAACCTCAAAAAGAAAAAAAAAACTATATAGTAAAAAAGTAGAATTGGCTAAACAGAATCTGTACCTTCCTCATTCCTGCACAGTTGAAGATCAAGGAGAATCACATCACCATCAGATCTGATCTGTGCCTGCAGATTGATTCACTTCAATCGTTTCTATCAACATTCTCTTGATACCTTCTTTTACAAGTTCATCACCAGCCATAAGTTCCTTCAAGGTTTCAGTATCCATCTGCTTTTGTCTTTTTCTTTGATAAATAGCAGCACCTGCTGGATCAGGGCATCTCTTGATTTGTAACTTTGGTGGTCTTTTTGAACCTTCAGTTTTAGGATAGTCAGGTTTTTGTGGAACATTTGGATCTTTCTTCCTTACTTCCTCCAACATTTTGTAAGTGGCCCTGACCCTATCTTCTCTCCACTTTGACACTGAACTCTTTGACCCATAGTCAGCTGCTATCAGCTCCTCTTTCATTCTCTTTAACTCTAAAGCCTTGTCAGGTACATTCTTTTTGAATTTTTTCCAGTCAGGAGGAGTGTGTTTAACCTTATTTTTAAGCATCTCGTGGATCCTGGCTACTTCACTTTCAAGCTCAGGAATGGTCCAATCTTTGTACATTGCTTCTCTCCTTTATACTTCTTGTGAGCCATGATATTCTCAACATAGTCTTTTCTCAGAGATTCATCTACTCTTTCTGATAATTTTTGACAAACATTCTTTGCAAATTGTTCCAGGGAACTGACTTGAGTAAGCAAAAATTGGTAGTGCCTTTGATATTCTTTGTCAGTCTTCCCTGTTGATTCTCTTTTAGCAATATCCTCTGCTTGTTTGGCCTTTAATTTTAAATATTCATCAATATTATTAGGCCTAGGATATCCTTCAATAGATGGAAAACTCCTTTTTGCAGGATCATCCTCATAGTAGAAGGATTTAATCTCTTCTCTGACAGCAATAAGTTCTAGAGGAAATTAAACACCTGCAGGAGCAATATCAGTGATAGGCTTTTGTATCTGTATTGAAGAGAGATGTATAGGGTTTGGTAAAGTGACAAGTGGTAGAGGTTGTGAAGATGTTGGTGAAGGTGAAGTCTCATCATCAATCAAAATTAACTTTCTCCTTTTTGGTTGAGGAGAGACTAATGATGTTTTGGGTGGATCAGTGGTTGTGTTTGAAATGAGAAGTGTTTTACTAACAGTTGTTGAAACAACAGGTGTTTCAACCACTGTTGTTATTACAACTCCTGATGTGTCAGTAGAAGTCTTCTGCAGAGTGGCAGGTGGTGATTTGATGGTTGGTGATGTGGTTGTAGTGGTGGTGGATGATTTAGTCAAATCAGGTGTTTGAGTGGTGTGTGTTGAAGTAGCAGTTGTTGTGATTGAGGTGGTGGTTGTTGGTTTAACAACTGCTGAAACCACTGAGGTACCAACAGTTGTTGATACAACAGGAGTTACAACAGCTGTTTTGGTGGAAGATTGAGGTGTCATTACAACTACTGATGTGTCAGTAGAAGTCTTCTGCACAGTGGCAGGTGATGATTTGATGGTTGATGATGTGGTTGAAGTGGTGGTGGATGATTTAGTGAGATCAGGTGTTTGAGTGGTGTATGTTGAAGTAGCAGTTGTTGTCATTGAGGTGGTGGTTGTTGGTTTAACAACTGATGAAACCACTGAGGTATCAACAGTTGTTGATACAACAGTTGTTTGGGTGGAAGATTGATGTTGAGGGCTTTTAGATGGTGGTTTTGGAGTATGCTTTGTGAGTATGGATGGTGTGGATTTGGGTTCCCTCACTTTTCTAGTGGGATTTTTTCTTTTTGGGTCAGGATTTTTAACATCCTTTGGCTCAGAACAACCCTGTGCATCCAGCTCCATGTAAGCTCTCTTCGCCTCATTCCACCTTGATTTATCCGTTGCCTCTCTATCCCTTTTTACACTTGCTTTTGCTTCAGCGAGTGCATTTGTGGTAATATCAATCTTTTTGCTCCCATCTGGCAAGGGAATGTCTTTAGTCATACAATCTTTTGTGGCTCAATGTAGAGACCATCTTCAATCCCTTTCTTCTTCCACAGGTTGATCTTCTCCCCTATTTTGGCATTATCTGGTGGTGGATTATCAAGGAAGAGAACAGTGGGAGGTGCTTTGCCAGTGGTGTTCAAGATATGGCCCTTTATGGCTTTGATGTCAGCTTGGGTGTCTTTAAATCTGGACTCCATCATGTTCCTCAGCTTTTGGACATCTATGTCAAGCTGCTGATCAGTCAACTGTCTTTGTTGTTGGAGCAGGGGTTGAAATAAGTTCCATAACTCATTTACAGCAAGTGCAGGTTGTGCAGGTGCTTAAGCTGGAACAACAGTGGGTGGTGCCTTTTGAATTTCCAACAGCTGTTGCATCATATTTTTTAGTTCAGCAATAGATGTGTCAAGTGTGTCAATTTTGTCCATCAGTTTTTGGTATTTTAAACCATCACCCAACTTAGTGGGATCATCTGATTTCCCACCAACAGTGGTTGTATCAGCAGCATACTTAGGGAATATGTCACAAAAAGTCATCTACTGATGCCCCTTTTTCTTGGTACCGGGGACTTCTTTCTTCATTTGTGGACACCTTGAACAACTCACCAGTTGTTAAAGTAAACACACCAGTGGTTGCCTTGGTTGTCTCTGAAGAAATTGCCTTCAAGGGAGTCTTATTTATGGAACAACTGACCCAATGTAGACCAATGGGTCCAACATTAGTAGTTGCTGCTCCACTTGAACTACTGACAGGAATTACTGGTAATTCCTGCAGTGTAACCTCCTCAGTTGTTGCCGGGCTAGCAGAGGTATGAACATCAGACCCAGTCACTTGTGGGAGTATACTCTCAGTGATAGGTGATTGAGAGGAACTGGTTTGTGTCTGAGCTATAGCAACTGCATGCAACAAAGGTAACATTGATTGTGGTAATGTGACGGGTGAAGGAATAGGTGTAGAAAGGGACATGTCCTTCGGATCAGGACGGAGGAAGATGGAGCCGATTGGATCCAGAACTTCATAATCTTGGGTCCCTGTGTTTACAACCGAATCCTTTTGTGAGGATGTCGGAGGAGTTTGAGGCAATGGTGGAGATCTTTCTTCCATCTGATGTGAGGAAGTAGCAGCAGTGGTTATTGGTGAGTTTTGTTTTGTCACTGGCAATTGCTCTGGGATCTCATCTTCAAGATTTGTCGTTTTACTGGGTTTGGGTGGCTTTTTGGATGATTTCTTTTTGGTCTTTTTGGTAATGGCAGGTGTGGGTTTCATTGCAGTGGTTGTGCTACTATAATCACCTGGAGCAGTGGGCTCAGCAGCAGATACCTGAGGAGCAGTGGTAGCTGCTAAATTCTGCTCAGGCACCTCTGCTTGTGTTTTGCAAGGTGCTGACATTCTAGTGAAAGTTGCAGCTGTTAAACTTTTAATTTGAAAAGATTCACCTTGTTGGTGTACATGAACATCATCCTTTGCAAATTTCTTTGTAAAGTAATAACTTAAAAAACCTTGGAAATAATAGAAAAGATTTTGTTAAAACATTTTTGGCCAAATCATCAAAGATTTTCTGGGAATAATTAAAATCTTCATTTTGTAAAATAGCAAACCCTAGGGATTGAATCTTTAATAGTATCTCATTGAAGGCAGCTGTTTTATTTGAAACACACATTAACATGGTATGAAATAAAAATCTTGTTGCAGGAAGGAAATAACCTTTTTCTAACGTATCCCTCTTTATTTGTTCAGCATACCCCCTTTCAAGGAAATCAGTTTTTAACTCATTTTTGGAAAAAGAAGTTTTACCTTGCTGATCATTGAGTTCAAAGACTTCCGAGATGGAGTGTGGTGTGATTTTGACTGGTTTACCCATTAAGGAGGAATTAATGGCTATGATGTCTTCTCCTTGTTTGTCAAGAGTGGCATTTTCCCAAAATTCTCTCTGGGTTTTCTGGTAAATCGAAGCATCTGTTGTTAACAAAGTTTTGTACTTTGATGCAGTCATGGTATCAATGATGGAATCGAAAACATCGGTGCTGCCTGGTTTTGTAAGAATACCCAGATAATTGTGAGTGGATTTGTATGGGATTTCGATGGGTGTAGTAGCCTTTTGAGAGGCCTTTTTAGATGATTTCGAAGTGGATGTTGCAGATGGCTTTGATTTCGTCATTTTGATAAAGAAAATCGAAGAATGAATTTGAGATAAGAAGATGGAAACTGCTTTGAGAACAGTTTTTTGGTGAATTCGAATCGACAGTAAAATCCCTGTTTGGGGTTTTTGATCAGGGTTTTATAGGGAAAAAAGGTAATTGCTGACGTGGCAACGGTTACAAAGATCTGACGGATAAGAACTGACCATATGACAACCTCTGATGAAATGAAGGATAATGGAAGACAGTTGTTGTTAAGGAAACCACTGCTGGATGAATATCAGAGGATTACAAATGAAAATGAGGACAGTGGGTAAATTTAACTATCAGTGGATAGCTGTGTCAGTGGTTTAAAGCACTGAAGTTTGGTAACAGTGGAAAACAATGAAAATGATGGAACAGAGGTTGACTTTCAACAGTGGATAGCTACAAACCAACAGATGTTTGAACCAATCAGTGGTTACGACAGACTTAGATTTTCTCAATATGCAGCAACAACATAGTGTTCTTCAAAACAGTGGTTGTGGAAACATCTGCTGTTTGTCCTTAGTTTGATGAGTATAAATCTTGACAACTATACTCCAACATATACAATGTTTTTGAGGGTCCACTTTTTGCCCAAAAGATTCTCATCCTTTGGGCAGTGTGCAAGTTTTCAAACTTGTTTTCCCTGAACTGTTGAAGCTCCTCTTATATGACACTACCCAACTTTCTGTCTTTTAGTGGATTTGAAGATTAATTTGATCAGCAACTGTTGGTATATCAGTGGATGAGCTTTAACATCTGTTTTGTACATCTGCTGTAAAGATGTCGTCATGATTGTGTTTTTTTGTAATAGATGAATTGATTGTTAAATTGATTGTGTTTTTTGTAATAGATGAACAATAAATGAATATGATTCAATGATTTATGCAGCGGAAATGAACACAAACTTTATAAACACAATCAAGGACGAAAATAGACAAACCAAACCACTGAGGCATCTCAGCTGACGTCACCATGAAAGCGACGTCTAACAACCTAACAACCTGTAAACACTGTTCTTATACAAACCCTGCTAATCCTAACCACTGATTCTATACAATACAAGTAAAACACTGAACTACTGCTTTCTTCTTTCAACAATGCTTTCCTCAAAGTTGATCAGTCTTTGAGTGGACAGTGGATGGAAGGTATCAGATGTTATAAGTACTTTCAAGGGGACGGCAGCTGTTTACTTTTTTCTTGGTCAATCACAGTGACAGAGGTATCTTTTTTTTTTTTTGAACGGCAAATTTGGATCACTGACGGACCACTGGAGTATCATCGTGCCACCAGAGGAACCACCCGATCATATCCATCTCCACTAGGCATAATGCCACACCAATTCAGGAGGAAACCCAATAAACATGGGAAAACCCCCTTTGTGGGAATCGAACCCAGGACCTATCGGTCCCAAAGCCTTATCCCACCACCAAGATGCCACTAGGCTAGAAAGCCATGGGCAGTGACAGAGGTATCTGTAGAGGTGATTAGTGATTCAGAAGTTTTGATTTGCTGCTTTGGCTTTTTGTTGTCAGGCTTATTTGGAGTGTCAGAAATTGTCATCCTCCTTTTCTTAAGCCTTTCATAAGCCTCATCTGTTTGCTGCTTAGTCCATTTTGCTATGGCATTGGCAGTATCCACCTTTGCACCACCAGCTCCTGCTTCTTTCTTTTGTACTCAGATGTAAGCTCAGCTATGAGCTTTTTGTATTTGTTCCAGTTTAGAGCTGTCCTCTTCTTGCTTGGATCATCCTTAATTCTTTCAATTCTGTTTGCCTCATGCTTTAATGCAACTATTGGCCATTCTTCGAATTTTTTTTCTTCAGCTGGATAGAATTTTTCTTTCATGATGTATGCAACATATTCTTTTCGAATTTCTTTTCGTAGATCTGCTTCAGGTGGTAAGTTTGACATTTCTTTGCTCATATCTCGTGCATAGTCTTCCATCTGTTTGACTTTGGTGAGGAAGAATTCCATTCTTTCAGAAATGGCTTCATCACCTTGATCTTTGCATTCAAGTTTAGCTCTTATCTTAGCCTGCCTTGCTTTGAGCTCGAGATATTCATCCATATTTTCTGGGACTAAGAAGCCTATGAGAGAAGGAAATCTTCTTTTCGAAGGGTCATCCACAGTGTAGAATTGTCTCATCTCATTTTTTATAGTTTCAAGTTCCAGTGGATATTTTGCAGCATTAGGATCATATTTGTCATCAGTTGCCTGAGTTGTTTTTCTTTTTCTGGTGTAACTTATTTCCAGTGAAGGAGTGCTTTTGGGTGATTTATTAATTGAAGTAAAGATGGTTTGAAGTGAAGTGAGGGCAGTGGTGGATTGTGGCTGACTGACAGTTGTTGAAACAACTGGTGTTTCAACTAATGTTATCATTACAACAGATGTGGTAACATCTGATGTCTTCTGCTTTTTCGCAGGAAGTGATGGTGGTGATGTGACATTGATGAGAGCAGTGGTGGATGACTGACAAACAGCTGTTGAAACAACATGTGTTTCAACCTCTGTTGTCATTACAACTACTGATGTGTCAGCACATGTCTTCTGCTTTTAAGCAGGGGTTGATTTGATGGCTGGTGATGTAATTGAAGTGATGAGTTTTGGTGGTGAGGTGATTTTAGGTGGAGGTAGAGCAGTGGTTGTAGTGTGTGTTATAGTGGTGTGTGTTGAAGAGATGGCAGCTGTTTGGCTACCAGTTTTTGAAACTTGCTTTTCTTTTTCTGGTTCAACATAAAGGCCATCTTCTATTCCCTTCTTCCTCCACTTCTTGGTTTCCTCCCCTTTTTTGGCATTATGTGGAAGGGGGTTATCAATGAATAGTACAGTGGGAGGAGCTTTGCCAGTGGTGTTCTGGATGCTGGCCTTTATAGCCTTGATGTCTGCTTGAGTATCTTTGAACCTTGACTCCACCATGTTTGTCAACATTTGTACATGTACTGCATGCTGCTGATCAGCCATTTGTTTTTGTTTTTCAAGCAGGGGGTGGAAAACACTCCATAGCTCATTTGCAGCAGGTTTAGGTTGTGCAGGAGGTTGAGCTGGAACAGCAGTGGATTGTGCTTTTTGAGCTTTTAACAGCTGTTGCACCATATCCTTTATTTCACCAACTGTTGTTTCCAGATTTTCAACTCTGCCGTTAATTCCTGATATTTTAAATCATCACCAACTTTAATGGGATCATCTGATTTCCCACCAGCAGTAGTTATATCAATGTGTGACTTTGGAACTGAGTCCCAGAAATCACTCATTGATGCCCCTTGTTCTTGGTTCTGGGGTCTGGGGTCTTCTTCCTTCAACACTTGATAGCCCTTCAATGTTGCCAGTGGTTTTAACATACTCACTGGTGGTTATCAGAGGTGCTATAGAAGGAATTGCCTTCAAGGAAGTCTTATAGATGTAACCACTGTCCAAATGTAAACCAGTGGGTTCAACATTGGTAGTGGCTGCTTCACTTGAACTACTGACAGGAATTACTTGTAACTCCTGCAGTGTAACCTCCTCAGTTGTTGCTGGGATAGCAGAGACATAATCATCCGACCCAGTCACTTGTAGGAGTATGCTCTCAGTGATATGTGATTAAGAGGAACTGGTTTGTGTCTGAGCTATATCAACTGCATGCAACAAAGGTATTATGGATTGTGGTAATGTGAGAGGTGAGGATAAGGGTGTTGAAAGAGACATGTCCTTGGCATCAGGACTGTGGAAGATGGATCTGAGTGGATCCAGAGCTTCATAATGTGGAGTCCCTGTCTTTACAACCTGATCCTTTTGTGAGGATGCAGGAGGAGTTTGAGGTAAGGGTGGAGATCTTTCTACCATTTGCTGTGAGGAAGTAGCAGCAGTGGTTTTTTGGTGACATTTGTGTTGTCACTGGCAGTTGCTCTGGGATCTCATCTTCCAGAGTTGCCTTTGCTTTGGGTTTGGTGGGCTTTTTGTATGATTTCTTTTTGGTCTTTTTGGTGATTACAGGTGTGGGTTTCATAGCAGTGGTTGTGCTACTATGATCACCTGGAGCAGTGGGCTCAACAGTAGATGCCTGAGGAGCAGTGTTTTCTGCTGAAATCTGCTGAGGCACCTCTGCTTTTGTTTTTGTAGGTGCCATCATTCTAGAGAATGTTTCAGTGGTTAAACCACTTATTTTAAAATAAGCACCTTGTTTGAGTAAATTTTCATTTTCTTTTCCAAATTTTTCTTTGAAATAGTAGCTTAGAAACCTTGGAAAAAGTAGAAATGCTTTGCTATCAACATTTTTTGTAACACCCCAAAAATATTTAATATACATAAGTTAAATGTAATATTAAAGGATGATGCCTAAATTTAATTATGATGAAAATAGAGGGATCAAAGTTGTAACTATCTAAAATTTGATTAATAAAATAACAATTAAGAAAAAACCCACACACAGTACGTGTGTGGGAGTTCTGTGCGATCGAACAAGGCAAAAGGAGAAGGGAAACCCTAGTTCAAGAAATCAAGCAATCCAATCCAAATTCATAAGCTAATTTAGTGCATAATCCCTAAATTGTGATTAGCTAACCCTAATCTCTTAAGTGGTAAGTTCAATTTCTGAAAATCTTGATTTGTAGAATGAGGGGATTAAACCCAATCTCGATTTCTTGAATCAAAATAGGAAATCTGAGTTATAATTGCCTTCTAGAGCAAGAATTATGCTTGATTTTAGGTTGTATGAAAAGTGTAGTGAAAACCCACTTTGTAAAGATTATGTTACTAATAGGAAGCTCATAATGATTATGATCATGTGTTAGTTGATATATGAAATTGTTGGTGATGTTTGAATGCTAGATAAACTGATTTAGGATGAAAATCTATGTAAATTCAAAGGAAGGTGATTCTTGTGTTATGATGAACTAGTAAGTATATGCTTAATAGACTTGTACCTTGTACCTTAATTATGATGCCTACCAAGTGTTCGATGAAATGCCTAAAAGATAAATGTATATGAAAATGGTAGAATGAATCGATAGACTAAATGAAAGAATGAATGTTCTAATGTAGGCGTAAAGGAAGAAGGTACAAGCACCAAGAAAACGGAAGGAGCGCAAGATCGAGGTATGTTTCGTTGCATACAAATCTTTGTTATATTCTCTTTTATTTAATTTGATGTAGAACTATCCTTGTATAACAATCGTGACAAATAGCAAGTAAATGACAAATCCTTTGTGGATTTGGGTATGCTAACGAAAGTTGTGTTAAGCTATACATTTTGACCGATTGAAATTAAATCGTGTCAAGTAGAGATGAACGCCATCCGTTTGAACGGGTAGCTTCGAATTCCATAATGAATGTGAAAGTTTAATCCGTTATGCGGATATAACGAAGAGTCATGTTGAAAGCAAATAACCCAATTAAACGGGTCGAATGTGTATGCTTAACTCTCAATGAGAGTGTTTATGCCAAACCCAATTAAACGGGTCGAATGCGTATGCTTAACTCTCAATGAGAGTGTTTATGCCTAACCTAACTATTTGGGTAGTCGAATGCGTAAAAGGATGAATGTTTTTGTATGGATGGAGTTAAAACGAAAGAATTACGATTTAACTAGAGTGATAACTAACCTTTTAAAATTTTGATTGTTAATGTAGGTAAAACTCCTCTATAGGCGATTTGGAGATACGGAGCGAGCACGTGTTCAAGCCTTATTATACCAAGCGCTTCCGCTAGTTTATATGCATACTTTTTGGGTCCATGTCTTGTTATTTTGTTTAATCTTGTTAGAAGTCTTACACTTGAAAACTTGTTGTCTTTGTTTGGGGTAGTTTAATGCTAATAGGGTCGTAGATGGATGTTATCTATTATGTTAAAAACAGGGGGCATGTTCGTTTTACGAACGGGTCATGCCCAATTTTTGTAAAAATTGTTATTATGTGCCAAAGTTGGTCTTTTGATGTCCGCAAAAAATTATTTTTGTAAGTAAATTATCAATATGGAAAAGCGGACCTTACATTTTTCACCAAATCATGAAAGATTTCCTGGGAATAGTTATAATTTTCATTATGTAGAATGGCATAAGCTAGGCATTGGATCTTTAATGGTATTTCGTTAAAAGCAGTTGTTTTATTTGAAACACATGTCAAAAGAGTATGAAATAAAAACCTAGTTGCAGAGGGGAATAAACCTTTTTCTAAGGTATCCTTTTTTATTTGATCTGCATACCCCCTTTCCAGAAAATCAGTTTTCAACTCGCTTTTAAGAAAAGAAGTTTTACCTTTCTGATCATCAAGTTTAAAGACTTCTGAGATGGATTGTGGAGTAATTTGAATCGCTTTACCCTGTATGGAAGAATTAATGGCAGTGACGGTCTCGCCTTGTTTTTCGAGGGTAGCGTTTTTCCAAAATTCTCGCTGTGTTTGTTAGTAAATTGGAGCATCTGCTGTAAGCAAAGTTTTATACTTTGATGCAGCCATGATGTCGATGATTGAATCGAAGGTGTGATTGTTGGTGGGTTTTGTGAGTAGACCCAAGTAGTTGTGAGGGGATTTGTATGGTATTTCAATGGTTTCAGCGGCCGTTTGAGCAACCTCTTTGGAAGATGATGATGATTTTGATTTTGATTTTGATTTCGTCATTTTGATGAAGAAAATCGAAGAATGAATTTGAGATAAGAAGATGGAAACTGGTTTGAGAACAGTTTTTTGTGAATTCGAATCGACAGTAAAACCCCTGTTTGGGGTTTTTGATCAGGGTTTTATAGGGAAAAAGGTGATTGCTGACGTGGCAACGGTTACAAAGATCTGACGGATAAGAGCTGACCATATGCCAACCTCTGACCAAATAAAGGATAATGGAAGACAGTTGTTAAGGAAACCACTGATGGATGAATATCAGTTGATTACAAATGAAAATGAGGACAGTGGGTGACTTTAACTATCAGTGGATAGCTGTGTCAGTGGTTTAAAGCAATGAAGTTTGGTAACAGTGGAAAACAATGAAAATGATGGAACAGAGGTTGATTTTCAACACTGGATAGCTAAAAACCAACAGATGTTTGAACCAATCAGTGGTTACGACAGACTTTGATTTTCTCAATATGTAGCACTGGTTGTGGAAACATCTGCTGTTTGTGCTTAGTTTGATGAGTATAAATCTTGACAACTATACTCCAACATATACAATGTTTTTGAGGGTCCATTTTTTGCCCAAAAGATTCTCATCTTTTGGTAAGTGTGCAAGTTATCAAACTTGTTTTCCCTGAACTGTTGAAGCTCCTCTTATATGACACTACCCAACTTTCTGTCTTTTAGTGGATTTGAAGTTTACTTTGATCAGCAAGTGTTGGTATATCAGTAGATGAGCTTTAACATCTGTTTTGTACATCTGCTGCTCAGATGTTGTCATGATTGTCTTTTTTGTAATAGATAAACAATGAATGAATATGATTCAGTGATTTATGCAACGGAAATGAACACAAACTTTGTAAACACAATCAAGGAGGAAAATAGTTTTGATAAACACATGCTTTTCATTAATCGAAAGATTTGTAATCAAATCAAAAGATTACACTGCATGCTTACAAACTAAAACTTCCCCCCAGCCTGATGCTACTTGGTCGATCACACAAGAAGAAAGGATTGGATTAGAGGAGATAAACAAAATCAGTCCATCAAGTGAAACAATAAAGAGTACTGGTCCATTTATAGAGCATGTCAAACCACTAAAGCATCTTGGCTGACATCACCATGAACGTGACATCTAACAACTAACTCTAAGAACTGATCTATACATCCATTGTTATCTAACAACTGATCCTATTACAATAAGACAAAGTAAACAACTGTTTCTTTATTCCACTGCTTTATTCCAAGCAGGGCTTTGGTCTTCTCAGCAATGCTTGACTGAAGCCAATAGTTCGAAGAGCAGTACTTAGTATTTGGCATTCTTTTAGTCTTCACATCAGCTGTTGTGCTAAGCAGTAGATAAAACAAATCTGAAATATAGATCAGCAGTTGTTTGAACCACTGTCAAGGGGAAAGTCTGAAGCCTAACAACTGATTATTCTGGTTCCACTGCTCTGAACCGGTTTTGGCCTTAGTCAACTATTCCTCTGTTAAGGTTCAATTCCAACAATGTAATTCGGTATACCAAGACAAATAGAAGCTGCAGAAAAATTAAATAAAGTAGAAAATATACACTTGTTTATGGAATTTAGTAGTTATAAATTTAGGTGTTTTTGAGCTTGTGCTCGTCCTTAAAACTAAGTCTAAAGCAAACATATGAAGAGAAACCAGAAACAGATAATGTAATTATCGAACGTATTATAATCAAATTGCAAGAAAATTAGTTCTACATACCTATGTCAAAGGCAGAAATCCACAAATGAAAAGAACAAGTGATAGTGAGTTGTGCACATGGATTGAACCAAAGAATAAAGAGGACACCTGCAAAAAGATATTGAAAATTTAGCCATTAAAATGAGAGTATACTGCATTGTGATAGTGACTGGCAGCCCAACCAATTACCAACCTGGTCGGTTCGGTTTTCTTAATCTAAAACCATTATTGGCAGTTTAATCCATATTTCTTGCCTAGTCATGTTGTTCATTTCTTCAAGCTCTTTCTCATAGTTGCAAACCTAAATCGTCCAAATTTATATAAAATATGATCAGAGTCGGTGTATAAGCTTTTAGCAAGCCCATCCTTACTTTCAATTAATTCAGGTCATATAAGATAAAGATTACTACCGGATAGTTTGTGGTGGTGGTGGGACCCCAATACTTGAGGGCTGCTAATTCATAAGCTCTAGCTGCTATGTCTTCCTTATCGTATCCACCTGGTTAATTAAAATTATAAATCAACATCCACTTCACTAAGTTTAGTAGTTATAAATTTAGGTGTTTTTTAGCTTGTGCTCGTCCTTAAAACTAAGTCTAAACCAAACATATGAAGAGAAAACACAAACAGATAATGTAATTATCGAACATATTATAATCAAATTGCAAGAAAATTAGTTCTACGTACCTATGTCAAAGGCAGAAATCCACAAATGAAAAGAATAAGTGATAGTGAGTTGTGCACATGGGTTGAACCAAGGAATAAAGAAGACACCTGCAAAAGATATTGAAAATTTAGCCATTAAAATGATTGGAAGAATGAAAACCCTAGAGAACGATAATCAATCTTGTTGTTTTTGTTTTGAGTAGTTGAAAATCACGGGTCGTAGATGACATTGTGACCTGAATCGATGATAAGTTTACGGCTATAGATGCGGCAATCAGACGCCGACAGCGGCGGAGCACGAGGGCGTTGAGGAGTTGCGGTAGAGAAGCAGAGAGGGTGGAGTGAACAGGGGAACCAACTCCATCAGAGAGAAATTGATTGATTTCTGAAAGTGAACC
This sequence comes from Helianthus annuus, assembly GCF_002127325.2. Taxonomy (NCBI): domain Eukaryota; kingdom Viridiplantae; phylum Streptophyta; class Magnoliopsida; order Asterales; family Asteraceae; genus Helianthus; species Helianthus annuus. The sequence goes on from NC_035447.2 coordinate 27,257,393, forward strand.
TCTAATTGTGAATTTTATAGAGAGGTTTTTATGGATCAGTTGTTTAAAATTGAATTTTAGAGAGAGGTTTTAAAGTTTGAATAAAAAGTCTGAAGAAGAAGGAGAGAGAAAGATATGATTACTTCTAGGAATGCATTAATAGCAATTTCTCCTCCCCATGCAATTTCAAAGTTCCTTCCTAAAGATAACTTTTTTTAATAATAATAAAATCAGATTATATATTTGAAATAGATTAATGTAGATATAAATATTGTAAACAGAATTATAACATCAGCAACGCCAAGTGACATAGCTTAGAATGACAAGTAAGCAGATTTACATCAGCTCATAATCTCTTATTATAGATAATATAGATTCCTGACATTTTTAAAACTAAAGAACAACCGCTAAAAGTTGATGTAAATGTAATTCACCCAAATAATTTCAATTATTGATTTATTTGGCAGATATTCCCGGAAACCGCTTTCGTGAATTGACGTCTCAACCCCCCCCCCCCCCCAATTGCCAGCCGCTTTCTTTTGATTTCTTTTTTGTTTTTGAGCCACTTCACACCCCATGAATAGACCAATTACTATTGCTTTTTAAGTTATGAACAACCCAATTACTATTGCTTTTTAAGTTCTTTTTCCATCATAATACAAACCAACAATTCTCATTTTGCTCTACTTTTCATCATTAAAATTTGAACAAACTAATATTATTAATTATCCATCTCTAATAATAATAATAATAATAATAATAATAATAATAATAATAATAATAATAATAACAATAATAATAACAATAATAACAATAATAATAATAATAATATGAAATTCATTTGAAGACTCAAGGGCTGTTTGTTTACCTCTTAGTGAGACTCTTAATGTTTTAGAACTCTTATTGGTTCTGCACTTAATGATTCAGATTGTTTGTTTCGCGAGCAAATGTCTAAATGGTTTAGACATTTGCCTCTGAATGGTTAAGCACTATACTGAATGGTTAAGACCTCTAATCTGAATTGGTCAGACTTTTGCCTATGAACGGTTAAGCATTATATTGGCTCTTAATGGTTCAGACTTCTTTCTGATTTAGCACTTAACCATTCAGATGTTGCCAAACAGCCCCTCACACATCGGTCCAAAATTTAGCTTAGTTACATTATTTTAGGTCGTTTACTCCATCATCTACAAAGAATATAATGTATTTTATAAACATGCGCATATATTAACAAATTAATATGGAATAAGACCAAAAAAATGCACCGATCATGGAAGGGTGTAGTTTATGTCAAAATTTGAAGATAAATGAAACTTGTTGCCCGACTACCTGTCATTGCTTTGTAATTGCCTTTTTTCGTGTGAAATAATATCGGATATTAGGTTATATGGTTCAAACGTATTTACATTATATACATTTGTATTTATTTTTTTTAAATTGTATTTCAATGATTTATATGGAAAAACGCAAAATTTAGACTAAACATGTCGTGTTAACATCAAAACTCAATAATCATATTGTGTTTGGGTTTATCTGCATGAAATAATTTTTGAATTCTTATTGTGTTTGACCCGCAAACACCACAGATTTTAACACCATAGACCATAGTATAATTAAGATTTTTAATTGTTAGTTTACCTAACTTTTGACAATTATGTAAAAACATATATACGAACCAAAGAACCCACACGTTTATTTAGTTGTGTATTATTCAAATTATGAAGAAAAAAATCCTCTACTAATATTTATCAGGGAAAGGTTAAAATACGTAGTCTCTTAAAACTAACAAGTTGTAGGAATCATTCTAGTGGCATTGTAACCGTCTTGTCGAACTCTACGATCTTAAATCTTAGATTTTCGTTTTTGGAGTTTTAGCTTGTAGATTTAAGAATTTTTGTTTAGATCATTGTGTCTTTTTATTTGAGATTGTGTTTTTTTTTTCGTTATGGATTTATTATATCGTTTTACCTCAGCACTATGTTATATTTATCGGCATTATGTTATATTTTGTGATCATTGTGTCTTTGTACCCTTAATAGATTTAATAGATTTTGTAGGATAATATTACCCGTATTTAACGTTCTAAAAGTTAACATTTATTCAACTTTTGTTTAATTAAATTATTTTAAATAAAAAAAAATAAAGTTCGATAAAAATAAACGTGTAGAAAAATATGTTGCTTTACACCTAAGCTTGTTTGTCATTATGTAAGAATTATATTATACGGATGATAAAAGACAACTTGCAAGCTATAATGAAAATGAAGAAGGAAACTTGTCTACACGTTTTCTTTTCTTATGTTTTTCAATTTTCTTTATTAATGTTACTAGAGTTAGTTAAACAAACGTTTCTTGGGGTTAGGTTCAGGCCACAACATTTGTGTTTAAGTTTCAAATGGTAGTGGTTTCGATCAATAATATGTCTGTAATACTAACATTTGTGTTTAAGTTTCAAATGGTAGTGGTTTCAAAAACCCTACTTACTATCTTCTTTAAAGGAACCATTTGTATAATTAACTCCATCTTAATTAGAGGGAATACTTTTATAAAGCTAAAAACAGCCCCCACCAACTGCCATTGGAAAAGACGATTTCGGATTATTTTTTTAAATGTCAACATGATCATAGCAAATGGAATTAAATCGATGAAGAAAGTGGAGTAAAAAAAAAATGGGTTTTAACGATCTTGTGCTAACAACGTTGGATTCCACTCAACTCACTCTACTTTCAATCTCACATAAACCACAATTAAATCATTTTGGAGAAAAAAATGTTGATGGGAAAAGGAGAGGGGTTTTGGGTTGGTTATAGGGGTAGTGGAACCTGGTTGCTGGTGATTGAAAGTTGTTAGGTGGTAGTTAATTGTTATAGCTTTTTAATATATTTGGTGTTTGTCAGATTAGCTGAATTTTTTAATAAAATGTATAAAATGACTATAAATTTAAAAAGTTTGTGCATGAAAAAGTTCATTATCTTTAAAGGTTAAAATAGTCATTTTTTCTCTAACAGTTTCAAGCTCCTAACCTAAAAGTTTCAAGCTCCTTCAACCAAACAAGTTTTTTTTTATTGAGTAAGAGCTTTTTCTTAAATGCTTAAAGCTAGAAGCTCCTAAACGCTCCTAAAAGCTCCGTGCTAAACATACCCATATACTACTGAAGGGCTATGGTCCTAAACCTCACGCCAGCCAAATCGCGAGTGACCATTACCCTTATCAAATAACCCCCACCAGCAATGAACTGCGTCCATGCGGACGCATCCTTCGAATCCAATCAGTCAAAGGATAAGAAGAAGCCTTACCTTGTGTATGAAAGCACATGTACATAGCGATGCAGCTGGCATCGCATCATATGGGCATTTTCGTCACGACAAGGGATGCAGGCAACAACAACAGTCACCAGAGACGACGATGCGGCTTGGCACCGCATCTCGCGTATTTCTTGATCAAAGCATGAGACGCGGGAACGTCAAGAGTTACCGCGAACAGCGATGCGGCCCGCACCACATCCTGTGCACTCAGCAAGTGGGACTGACACCACAGAGCAAGTAGCACCAATGACAACCGCCTGTCAGGTCTACGTAAGCGACAGGCTGACGTGGCTTTACCTCCACGACCGACAAGCCTGACACACCTGCAAAGGTGCAGCATGTCGTCAGTCTATCCATTCACATCCTCCTTCACTCCTCGGCTATAAATACCAACCCCAAACCAGGTTTGAGGTATCTCTTCACAACTCTCTCACTACTACTACTATCATACCTTGCTTCCCAAGCAGACTACTGATTCTCACGCCGGAGAGTGGTAACAAGGAGCACCCCCCAACACCATCCTCCTTGTTACGAGTCACGATTTGTTTCCTTGTGCAGGGGATCAACCGGCGGACGATCCAGCCAGCGATCCTCGAGAGGAAAGGGATTAACCCTTCTTGACGAGACCAGTGAGTTAACCCTGCCCGGTTAACCATCGTTTCATCATTGGCGCCCACCGCTACTCTTAGCACTTTTAACCCATCCCTCTCCCTCTCAAAAGATCATGTCGGATCGTCTAAACAACACTACAGGGGATAGCCTAAACCCCACCAACCCAGGGCCTGTGGGGACCACCCCTCCAGTCCCAAATCCTGGCCACATTGGCACATCAATGCAAGGGGGCGCATCCCTTACGTTTGGACATGACCTATCACAGTACGCACCTGTGATTCCTCCAAACATGAGTCTTCATGCCTGGTATGACCAGCAAACAGCTCTGCTGGCCGCAGCATACAACAGAGCCTGTGCAGATGCGCAGGTACCGGCCGGCTATGCCCCGGCACCACATACCCCTGCGGGTCGTATTTTACAATACGACGGCAGGGCTCCTTCACGCCCAGACTCCCGAAGCAGGCGTGAGGACCGCGGATCCTCTTACTGTGAGGTCCGCACAATCGATGAGGACGATTCCTCGTATGGGTCTCGTGCCAGAGGCCCATTAAAAAGCCGCATGGCCCTCAAGGCGATAACAGGCGGTAATCCACAGCCCACCACGGCTCCGGCATTCAAAGCCGGCTGGGACCACAGTCCCATCACGAAGGATATGGCCGTACCGACCCGGACGACCATACATATTGCGGGGAATCTCATGCTACCAGCAGCAGACCGGGAGGACGCCACTATGCTCCTCCCACTCACCCCTGCAACACATACCTCAGGGCTGCAAAGCAGCCCGAGAGCCAGCCCTACAGGCCGAAATCTGCGGCCGAAAACTCTAAGTTCGTCCCAAGAATCGCCAACGCCGATGTCAGCACCACGAAATTCCCATTGAACATCGGGAAATACAATGGTTCGTCCGATCCGGACGACCACAGAAATATCTTCACCGGCGCGGGATGTAACGGCAAGTGGGACGAACCCACCTTTCCCCCAGATCCTCACGGGCCTGGCGAGGGCTTGGTTCGATTCTTTGCCAGTTGCGTCACTGGCCTCATTCGAGGACCTAGAATCTAAGTTTCTCGCGCATTTTAGCCAGCAACGACGCCATGAACGTGATTCCATGGACGTCATGAACATCTGGCGCAGGGACGACGAATCAATAGAAGCGTTCGTCGTCCGATTCAATAAAGAATGCCTAGAGATAGGCGACGTTGCCGGCCAAATGGCACGTAACCACTTCATCGTAGCAGTTAGAGATTATCAGATGGTTATGACTCTCTCTGGCAAGGACGGATTGCCAAAGAAATGGGAAGATGTCATGACTGCGGTCAAGACATATGCCCAGACTCAGCGGTCCCTCAAACCGCATGTTGGCAAGGCACCGCCCCGGGTGGAAGGCCAGTCCTCCCACCAAGAGCCTAAGCGCAATAATAAGCGCAACCGAGACACCTGGAATCGCGACAGTGACTCCAAGCCATACGTCCCGCACAACAGCCAGCCCGACGCAAGGGCAACTTTCAACGCCCAGCGTGAAAACCGGGCGTCGAAAAAACAAACTCGGGACCGTAACTGGACCGATATTACCCAGTCACCAAGCGACGTCCTCCTTACGGACGCGCATTTTCTGCGACCGGCCCAGCCGATGAAGTCCAAGAAAAACTAGGACCTCACACTCTATTGTGACCATCACAAAGACTCGGGCCACGCAACAAATAACTGCATTAGTCTCCGGCTGGAGATTGAGCGAGCCATAAAGGAGGGGAAGCTGCAACATCTGTTGCCAGGTGGGCAGAAGCCCACCAAGCGCATCACCCCCCACGGCGAGGGCACCTCCTCAGGGAAGAGGACCATGTATGTGGCCTCAACCCATATGATATGATCAACGGAGGCAAAGGAAGGCCGCACAAGGCGGCGAGAAGACCGGACAATGACTGGAGAGACGAGCAAGTCGTCTTTCCAAAAGTACGAGGCGGCCCGCGCGACAGGCGCGCCATCGTTATTACAGGTCAACTGGCTCATTACTGCACCGAGCGATTATTCATTGACCCGGGCAGTACTTCTGATATCATATACGAGCAGTGCTTCAACCAGTTCGATCAGGAGGACAAAGATCGGTTGCAAGCGGTAGACTACCCGTTGGCCGGGTTCGCAGGGGAAACTGTCTTTACCCTGGGCCAAATTACTTTTCCTGTGCGCCTCACCAGCGGAAGGCACACACGAACAGAAGAGGTGAACTTCATGGTTTTATCTCACACTTCCAAATATGATGTGCTCCTTGGGAGAGAATCCCAAGGCGACTTCAACATGATTACGTCCGTACCCCATTCTACAGTCGGTTTCCCAACCGAAACAGGGTCGCGATAATCTATGCACGCAGGGAAGTCATGGCGTCGGACGAAATGCGTCCGACCAAGATAGCAAGGCCTACCCCCAACAACCAACCAGAAAAATGGGTCCTCAACACGAGATACACAGAACAAAAGGTCACGTTGGGCCACGCCTTGTCCCCCAACATCAAAGCGCACCTGAAGCAGCTTCTCTTCAGGAACCAAGATATTTTTGCGTGGACACCCGCAGACATGACTGGGGTCCCACGCGAAGTCGCGCAACACTTCTTGAATACCTTGCCAGGTATCAAGCCCGTGATCTAAGGCCAACGCCACCTTGAATCCGCGAAAAATCAGGCGATGCATGAGCAAGTCGAAGAACTACTCTCCGCAGGCATCCTGCGAGAAATCAAGTACCAGACTTGGTTGTCCAACCCAGTAATGGTAGAAAAACCATCCGGGGTGTCACGGCCCCTCGACCCACCCTGGACGGAGTCGGGGAACCGCGAGACAGCTCCCGTGGTATTTAATTTACGCGGCAGCGGAAGTCTTTTTATAACCGGATCTTTTATCCGTAAAATATGCTCGTTTAATATATTATACAAAGTTTAAGGAATAAATCCCATAATGTACAATAGTTGATTTCACACAGAAATCTTTATTTTTCAAAACACGTTTTATTGGTTTATTTACACTGAGCCACTTCTCTGAGCTTGATAGTGCTTTACTGCACTTTTCCTGGATCACACAGATCACCTGAAACATGTTTGAAAAAGGTTTTGTCAGCGGGGAAATACTGAGTGAATCATTCTGTTTTCTAAAACGACCCGTTAGTTATAAATTACAGTATTAAGAGCGATTACAATGTTTCTATCAACCAATTATCAAGAATGGGTATTTGTCACTCGATTCATTTCTGTGACTGTGGTCATACCACTATTGGGTCTCGTTGCCCAAATAGTGACGGTGTACTCACACAGAGTAATGATTACTCACATAGAGTAAGATTCACTCACATAGAGTGATAATAACAGTAATGTGCACAATTACCCCACATACCAGCTGTAATTTGGTGACTACAAAGACTTAATCCCTGTAATTATAACCTCTGAAAATAATTTGAGGTTTTGTAATACTTACTCACAAACTGTGAGAAAACAGTTTAAAAAGAAGAATGACTCACATTGCAGATTAACGAGCAATAGATATAAGCCTACTGATTAGCCTTGCTTAAACCTAATTTAACACAATGCACACACACAGGTTAGTAACTAATACAGCAGTTACGTCAATTCACGAGATTAAACCTTCACAACGATTAATCAGCGCAATACTCGATAATTCAATCGGATTCACGACGAATAACAGAGCATAGTCCGAATTCGAACAGCACTCAAATATTCAAGTCGAAATCACGACGAATAATCAAAGTACAAGCTCAATTGAGCAGCACCCGGACTATCGTTGGATAGTTATAATCGATCGGACGTTGAATCGTAATAGCGATCGAGTTATTACCCTGATTGCGGCAGCACCTCGTGATTAGTGTGTGTTTAATAATAATCTACGTATAACTCAGTGTATATTATGAGTTTTAACGTCGAAATGAGCAATCTGATTCAATCCCAGACCCCCCCTATTTATACCCGAATTTGGTACCTCCCGCGTGTCGCGACAGGTTTACCCGTGCCTGTCGCGTATCGCGGGGCACACCCCTATGGCCTAGGGTAGCCTTGTCGTGGGTATAGGCCTGCTGAGTCGCTGTTTTGGGATTTCGGAATTTAGACAACGTATTTCGAAGATAACTATCATTTAGGGTTTAACCCCCTTGAGTTTTAGGGCCCCTAATCCTGATTCCGATTGTTATGAAAATTTCAGGGTTTGTGCAGAATTACTTAGGTTTTTCAATTAGGGTTTTCTTATTAGCTAATGATTGTTCTAATTATTGATTTTAGTGGCAGTTGTTACATCCTCCCCACCTTAAGAAAAATCTCGTCCTCGAGATTTACTGGAATAGATGAGGGTACTTTCGCTTCATTTCCGATTCCAGTTCCCAAGTGTATTCTGGTCCTCTCCTTGAATTCCATTTGACTTTGACCAGTACTAGTCGTTTGCTTGAGAAACTTAACTTTTCTGTCCTCGATCTGTAGTGGTTTCTCTATAAACTTCAACTTTTCGTTCACCTCTATATCTTGAAGAGGTACTACCAGGGATTCATCTGCTAAACATTTCTTGAGATTGGATACATGAAATACATCATGTACTCCAGCCAATTCTTCTGGTAGTTGCAAACGATAAGCAACTGGTCCGATTCGTTGCATCACTGGGAATGGTCCAACATATCTCGGACTTAACTTTCCTTTCTTTCCGAATCGTACTACTCCTTTCCAAGGAGAAACTTTTAAAAGTACCTTATCTCCTACTTGAAATTCTAAAGGCTTACGACGATTGTCTGCATAGCTCTTCTGACGATCTCGAGCCGTTTTCAATCTTTCCTTAATCTGAGTTATTTTGTCAGTAGTTTCTTGTACAATTTCAGGACCTGATAATTGACTTTCTCCGATTTCTGCCCAACATACTGGAGTTCTGCACTTGCGTCCATACAATGCTTCGAATGGTGCAGCTTTGATGCTTGAGTGATAACTATTGTTATAGGAGAATTCCATTAATGGCAATTGGCTATCCCAATTTCCACCAAAGTCAATTACACATGCTCGGAGCATGTCTTCTAGAGTTTGTATTGTCCTTTCACTCTGTCCGTCTGTTTGTGGATGATATGCAGTACTTAGATTTAGTCGAGTTCCCATTGCTTTCTGAAAACTTTTCCAGAAATGCGAAGTAAATCGACTATCTCTATCCGATACAATGGAGAGTGGGACTCCATGTAGGGATACTACCTCGTCCACGTAGAGTTGTGCTAACCTTTCCATACTAAAGGTTTCCTTCATTGGTAAGAAATGAGCTGACTTGGTTAATCGGTCTACAATTACCCAAATCGCATCATTACCTCTTTTGGTTTTGGGTAACTTTGTAACAAAGTCCATTGTTATGAGTTCCCATTTCCATACAGGCATTTCTAACTGTTGTAGTAGTCCTGAAGGTTTCTGGTGTTCAGCTTTAACTTGTGAACAAGTTAAGCATTTGGATACGTATTCAGCTATATCCTTTTTCATTCCTATCCACCAGAAATTAGTTCTTAAATCTTGGTACATTTTATTGTTTCCTGGGTGCATGGTATATCTAGATTTATGAGCTTCTTCTAAAATCTTACTTCTTAACTCTCCTTTCTTAGGTACCCAAATTCGTTTCTTATGGAATTTCCAAATTCCATCATTTCCTTGTTCTAGTTCTTTTAGGTAACCTTTCATTCCTTCAGCGTCATCTTGGATTGCTGTTTTCTGAACTTCTTTGATTTGTGCTGTTAAATCTACTTGTAGATTTAACCTCAGAGCACGGACTCGTTTTTGTTTCTCATGATACTTACGACTTAAGGCATCTGCAACTACATTTGCCTTTCCTTCGTGATATTGAATATCACAGTCGTAATCGCTTAGCATCTCCATCCATCTTCTTTGCCTCATGTTTAACTCTTTTTGCCCAAATATATATCTTAGACTTTTATGATCTGTATAAACAGTAAACTTACTTCCATACAGATAATGTCTCCATATCTTAAGGGCAAAAATTATGGCTCCTAATTCTAGATCATGAGTCGTATAATTCTCTTCGTGCTTTTTCAATTGCCTAGAAGCATACGCAATTACCTTTCTGCGTTGCATTAACACACATCCGTATCCTAATTTTGAAGCATCACAATATACTTCAAAGTCTTCTGTTCCTTCGGGTAAAGCTAAGATTGGTGCATTCGTCAATCTATGTTTTAAAATTTTAAAGGCTTCTTCTTGTCTAGGTCCCCATTCAAACTTAGCGGCTTTACAGGTTAACTTAGTTAATGGTACGGCTATCTTAGAAAAATCTTTGATAAATCGTCTATAGTATCCAGCTAAGCCTAGAAAACTTCTTATCTCCATAGCTGTTTGTGGGACTTTCCACTTTGTAATTGCTTCTATCTTAGCAGGATCTACATGGATACCTTCGTGATTTACCACATGACCTAAGAATTGTACTTCTTGCAGCCAAAATTCACATTTCGAGAATTTGGCATAAAGCCTTTCTTTTCTTAACAAAGTTAAGAGAACGTGTAAATGCTCACAATGTTCTTTTTGGCTTTTGGAGTAAATAAGTATATCGTCGATAAAAACGATCACAAATTTATCCAAGTATGGTTTACAGATTCGATTCATCATGTCCATGAATGCTGCTGGGGCATTCGTTAATCCGAAGGGCATGACTGTAAACTCATAATGACCATACCTAGTTCTGAAAGCAGTTTTAGGTATGTCTTTTTCTTGTACTTTCAACTGATGGTATCCGGATCTTAAATCTATCTTGGAGAAATACCTAGCTCCTTGTAATTGATCAAAAAGATCATCAATCCTAGGTAGTGGGTATCGATTCTTAATCGTAACTTTATTCAACTCTCTATAATCGATACACATTCTCATCGATCCATCTTTCTTCTTTACAAACAGTACCGGTGCACCCCAAGGGGATGAACTTGGTTGTATAAATCCTTTGCTTAATAATTCATCTAATTGCTTTTTCAATTCTAGCATTTCGGTAGGTGCTAATCTATAAGGTGCTTTAGCTATTGGTGCAGTACCTGGAATTAAATGAATTCTAAATTCTACTTCTCTATCAGGTGGTAATCCAGGTAATTCTTCTGGAAAAACTTCTGGGTATTCTGAGACTACGGGGATATTCTGAAGTTCTTTATCTTTAGTGTTAATGATTACTGAAATCATATACACCATTTCCTGTCTTCTTGAATAACTAGCCAATTTCATTACTGAGATAAATTTCAATGGCTTTCGAAGTTTATCTCCAGTAATTAAAATTATTTCTCCTAAAGGGGTTTGAATTTCTACAGCATTTTTGTCACATAGGATTCGTGCATGGTTGGCTATCAACCAATCCATTCCTAATACTACATCGAATCCTACTAAATTCATTGGTAACAAATTTGCAGAAAACTTATGGCCTAATAATTCTATTTCTCCTTCTTGCCAGATTTTATCTATTTTCACAGAATTTCCTTCTGCGGTTTCTACTGTGAAGATTTGCCTAAGAGTGGTTAAAGGTAACTTAAGATCTTGGCAAAATAAAGTATTTATAAAACTTTGGTTCGCACCAGAGTCAAATAATACCTTTGCAAATACGTTGTGAACTAAGAACGTACCAGCTATCATATCTGGAATGAGTTCGGCCTCTTGAGTGGTTAGCTGGAATGCACGAGCATTTCTCTTGGTTGTTCCTTCAGCTGGTTTGGTTTGGTTAACTACAGTTTTAGCTAACTTAAGACATTCAGATTGAAAGTGTCCCCTCTCTCTGCAATTATAACAAACTTTTGTTTTCTTCCAGCAGTCTTCTTCCCGATGTCCTTTCATTTTGCAAAAATTGCAAACCATGTTGCATTGTCCATAATGCTTCTTTTTGCAAACTTTGCAGAAAGGAGATGATAAGGATTGTCCGGTTCCTCTCTTCTTGGCATTACCCACACGAAATCCTTGGGTAATTTTGTGAGCTAATTCCTTTTTGCGATCTTCCTCTCTTGTGCGTACCAATTCATCTGTTAGGGTATTAGCTAATTCTACAGCATCGTCAATAGTACGAGGTCTCGCAGCTTTAACGATGTTTCGGATCTCACTAATTAAACCCCAGATGTAACGAGAAATAAGTACCGGTTCTGGCGAAGCCAGTGATGGCACTACCCTTGCGTATTCAAAGAATGTCGAAGTATATCCCCGACAATCTACTCCTAGCATACGATGACTTAGGAACTTGTTTGCCATTTGTTCCTTCTCGTATTCGGGACAGAATTTTCTTTCTACAAGACTCTTAAATTCTTCCCAACTCATTGCATAGGCTATCCTTCTTCCTTTTGCCTGGAGGACCATGTTCCACCATTCGAGTGCTCCTTCTTTGAATAGATTTGATGCATACATCACTTGATCCTCTGTGGCACATCTGCTTATTGCAATTACTGCTTCGGTTTTCTCTAACCAACGCAGTGTTGCAGTTGCCCCTTCGTTACCTGCAAATTCAGCGGGTTTGCAAGCAAGAAATTCTTTGTAAGTGCAACCAGGCGTTGCAGCTTTCATTCTTTTAGGGAGTGGGGCCTGTTGCGGATCATGATCGTCATGATTACCGCCTCCATTTATGCTGTTACTGCCGTTATCTTCTGGAATACGTTTACTAGGAATTAATTGTGGTTCGGCAGGTTTTCGAACAGCAGCTACAATTTCTGGAATAGCATGAGCTATCCCTTGGGCGATAAAATGCTCGATATCTTGTCGAGTTATATATTGATCTTCTTGTTCTTGCTCAGATTGATTTACTTCATTAATTGGTTCATTGTTAGCGTTTTCCATCTGCTAATTTGGTAAAATTATTAGTGTCTAACTTATCAATGACAAAATTCACATAGATACACATAGCTTATCACAACATACAAATATAACCAAAATTGTCGATTTCTCGACTTTTACTTTGTTAGTATATTGTATATGCATCCATACACACCGTATTTTACAGAGTTTTATTGCCCATTTTACAGAATTTTAAGTTACTATCATACAATACGGCTTTCTGTGGTTTAACTGACGGTTCTAGTAACGATGCTCCCTCTCATCGTACTTCCAAGTTAGATGCTCCCCCATTTCCCTGATCCTATTACCTGTACCTATCAGTTCTTCACCGAACTGACGGAGTTCAGCTAGGTTTTCATTACTCATGGGAGGATTTGGGAGTGGTTCTGGGTCAAATTGTGGAAGGAAACTATAAGGACTGTTAACTATATTTTGGAATTGCCAGTCGTTGGTCCACCATTCCTCCATTTGGCCTAATGGTCTGGTATGAACTAGTGGTTCTGGAATAACTGGTCCTAGGTTTAGTGGGAATTGAACTGTAGCCGGGTAAGAAAAGAGATTATCGTTGATAGGCTCTAAAACATCACAATTTTCCAGTAGGCGATCTATTTCGTCCTGGAACGTGATTTCCTCCGACTGTTTAGAGCTTTCGCCAATCTCTATTCCCTTTTGCTTCAGATCTATTCCTATTTCCTTTTCAGGTGGTTTTGGATTTTCTCCAGTTTCTATTTCCTTTCCCTTGTTCATGATCACAGGATTTTCTATTTTAGGGAGTTTCCTAGTGGTAGGTTTCCTACGACGTACTTTCCTCCACCCTACATATCTTCTCTTCTTTTTAGGTTTGGCTTTTTCCAGCGGTGGCGCTTGGAATTCCACAGGTTCTTCTATGTCAGCAATGTAACCAGTAAAGTCGTGAGAGACTTCGATAGGCACTGGATATAAGTTGAGATTCTGGAATGTTTCCGATATCTCATTCATGCTGCATAGCATATATGTAAAATGCAATGTTAAAACTTTGGAACAAAGTTTAACAAACAAAATACTGAAGTTTTATTGCATACTAATTTATACAAAGAACAACAGAAATAAACACACTTAGGATTTTGTTTATTTACGGGATTGTGATTTCTCTTACTAGACCCAACTTATCGGATATTTAGAGATTAGCATTTTCTGCTACAGTAGCTAGCATATAGAGATTTGCCCATTTCCCGTCTATTTTATCTTCCCAAGGTGTATTTTTACCCAACTCTTGAACTTCTGGGTTAAACCTAACTCTCTTGGTTCGGGGTTTCTTTGTCTCCTGACTCTTTTTAAGTATCGAATCCCTTTTCTCGGGGGAAAGTGGATTCTCATAGTTTGCCTTGCGGACAAAGATTCCTTCTTCTAGGTTTACTGGGTTTCTAGAAGAAGATGCTACATTTAGTTTGTGGTAGATAGCAGACAGCTTTTGCTTACCCATACTGTAACTAAAAATAGCCAGTTAATAAAACATATAATTACCGACTAACAATTAGTAAAATTAAGCACTATGGTCCAAAATGCTTAATTTAGGCTTAATCAGTGGCTCGATCAGTGGCTCAATTTAATTATTAGCTCTGATACCACCTTCGCTGTCACGGCCCCTCGACCCACCCTGGACGGAGTCGGGGAACCGCGAGACAGCTCCCGTGGTATTTAATTTACGCGGCAGCGGAAGTCTTTTTATAACCGGATCTTTTATCCGTAAAATATGCTCGTTTAATATATTATACAAAGTTTAAGGAATAAATCCCATAATGTACAATAGTTGATTTCACACAGAAATCTTTATTTTTCAAAACACGTTTTATTGGTTTATTTACACTGAGCCACTTCTCTGAGCTTGATAGTGCTTTACTGCACTTTTCCTGGATCACACAGATCACCTGAAACATGTTTGAAAAAGGTTTTGTCAGCGGGGAAATACTGAGTGAATCATTCTGTTTTCTAAAACGACCCGTTAGTTATAAATTACAGTATTAAGAGCGATTACAATGTTTCTATCAACCAATTATCAAGAATGGGTATTTGTCACTCGATTCATTTCTGTGACTGTGGTCATACCACTATTGGGTCTCGTTGCCCAAATAGTGACGGTGTACTCACACAGAGTAATGATTACTCACATAGAGTAAGATTCACTCACATAGAGTGATAATAACAGTAATGTGCACAATTACCCCACATACCAGCTGTAATTTGGTGACTACAAAGACTTAATCCCTGTAATTATAACCTCTGAAAATAATTTGAGGTTTTGTAATACTTACTCACAAACTGTGAGAAAACAGTTTAAAAAGAAGAATGACTCACATTGCAGATTAACGAGCAATAGATATAAGCCTACTGATTAGCCTTGCTTAAACCTAATTTAACACAATGCACACACACAGGTTAGTAACTAATACAGCAGTTACGTCAATTCACGAGATTAAACCTTCACAACGATTAATCAGCGCAATACTCGATAATTCAATCGGATTCACAACGAATAACAGAGCATAGTCCGAATTCGAACAGCACTCAAATATTCAAGTCGAAATCACGACGAATAATCAAAGTACAAGCTCAATTGAGCAGCACCCGGACTATCGTTGGATAGTTATAATCGATCGGACGTTGAATCGTAATAGCGATCGAGTTATTACCCTGATTGCGGCAGCACCTCGTGATTAGTGTGTGTTTAATAATAATCTACGTATAACTCAGTGTATATTATGAGTTTTAACGTCGAAATGAGCAATCTGATTCAATCCCAGACCCCCCTATTTATACCCAAATTTGGTACCTCCCGCGTGTCGCGACAGGTTTACCCGTGCCTGTCGCGTATCGCGGGGCACACCCCTATGGCCTAGGGTAGCCTTGTCGTGGGTATAGGCCTGCTGAGTCGCTGTTTTGGGATTTCGGAATTTAGACAACGTATTTCGAAGATAACTATCATTTAGGGTTTAACCCCCTTGAGTTTTAGGGCCCCTAATCCTGATTCCGATTGTTATGAAAATTTCAGGGTTTGTGCAGAATTACTTAGGTTTTTCAATTAGGGTTTTCTTATTAGCTAATGATTGTTCTAATTATTGATTTTAGTGGCAGTTGTTACACGGGGGCTGGCGCATGTGCGTCAATTATAAAGACCTCAACAAAGCCTGTTCCAAGGATTGTTATGCGCTTCCAGAGATTGACGAAAAGGTCGATAACCTCGCACCATTTCGATGGAAGTGCTTCCTCGATTGTTACAAAGGCTACCACCAGGTACAAATGGCAATTAAGGACGAAGACAAAACGGCATTCCGTACGCCAACCGGAAACTACTGCTACACAAAGATGCCGTTCGGGTTGCGCAATGCAGGTGCAACCAACCAAAAGCTGATGAACGACACTTTTCGCGGCCAGATCAGCAAAAGTGTCGAAATCTATATGGACGACCTGGTCGTCATGAGCATGGAAGAAGACACCATGCTCACCGATATCGAAAGAACATTCCAAACTCTGCGAAGCGTCAATATGAAGCTCAATCCAGGGAAATGCTCGTTTGGAATGGAGGAAGGCAAATTCCTTGGATTCATCGTAATAAAAGATGGATTCAGGGTAAACTCGGAGAAAGTTCAGGCGATAGAACGCATGCCATCGCCCTCCACGATGAAAGAAATGCAACGACTAGCGCCAGGCTAGCCGCACTAAACAGATTCTTAGCCAATCATGCGGCCAAGTCCTATCCTTTCATCAAAACACTACGGAACATTTTTAAAAAGGAACAATTCCAATGGACCGCAGAGTTCGAAGACGCCTTCCGGGAGATGAAAGAGTGTTTGATCCAACTCCCGACTCTGACCGCGCCACTCAAAGATGAGCCACTTATCTTATACCTATATGTCGCAGACAACGCGGTAGGTGTGGTACTCATAGTGGAACGACAGGGGGTTCAAACACCCATCTACTATATCAGCAAAATGCTCAACGACCTAGAGACGAGGTACTCCATCATGGAGAAATTGGTATTAGCATTGGTGCACGCATCGCGGCGGTTGCGACATTACTTTGCGAACCACGTCATCACAGTGCAAACTAATTACAGGATCGGCCCGATCCTATCAAAACCTGACATCTCTGGGAGATTAGCGAAATGGGCAATTGAGCTGGGCGCACTCACGCTGAACTACAAGCCGCGCCCCGCAATCAAGGGCCAGGTCCTGGCAGATTTCGTTGCCGAGGTACCAACGAATCGCATCCAAGAATGCGAAGAAGAACAAAACCCTACATCACCACCACCTTCTTTAGAAACATGGGCACTTTTTACAGATGGTGCATCCAACGAAGAAGGTGCAGGCGCAGGTCTGCGACTCGTCAGCCCCGATGGCCAAGAGCTTACTTATGCAATCCGCCTCGATTTCAAAAGCACGAATAACGAGGCAGAGTATGAGGCTCTATTGGCAGGGTTACGTCTGGCAGTCAAGCTCGGCGTACAACACCTGGAAGCACACGTCGAATCCTTGTTAGTTGCAGGGCAGGTGCGCGGTGACTATGCCGCAAAAGGGGATATCATGATCCTCTACCTCGAGCAAGCCTTGCAACTAAAATCAAAATTCACTTCCTTCAATATCCGTCATATCAACAGAAGTGAAAACAAATCCGCTGATGCACTGTCAAAACTCGCATCCACCAGCTTCCAGCACCTGGCAAAGGAGATACGCATTGAAATTCTACAGAATCCCTCAGTACCCCTGCGCCAGGTCAATGTCATCCAGTACGGTACAACGTCATGGATGACACCAATCATTGCATACTTGCAATCAGGTGTAACTCCCGAAAGCAAGTGAGAGGCACGGAAGTTGCAATACAAAGCGTGCCATTATCAAATGGGAGACGGTATCCTGTACCGTAAATCATACATGGGCCCACTCCTACGCTGCGTCGACCCCCAAGATGCCACATACCTCATCAGAGAGATACACGAGGGAATGTGTGGCATACACGCAGGGCCACGCATGGTAGTGGCTAAAATTATGAATGCTGGGTATTACTGGCTCGGCATGCACCTGGATGCAGTCAAAGAATTGCGCAAGTGTATTAATTGTCAGTGACATGCTCCCAAGACTTTGCGCCCCAATAACAACTTGATCTCGGTCACCACCGCATGGCCCTTTCAGAAATGGGCAATTGACGTGGTCGGACCTTTCCCGGACGCAACAGGTGCGGTCAAATTTATCATAGTAGCTGTCGATTACTTCACAAAATGGGTAGAGGCAAAACCACTCGCCTCAACCACTGCTATGATAACGAGGAAATTCATTTGGGAACACATCATCTGTCGTTTCGGTCTACCAATATGCATCGTTACCGAAAACGGCACCAACTTCGCTGCGGACGAATTTCAAAAATGGCTTGAAGAACTACATATTGAACACATATTCTCCTCCGTGGCACACCCGCAAGGAAATGGCCAAGTTGAGAGTATCAATAAAAGTCTAGTCGAAGGCATCAAAGCAAGGTTGGGAACAGCCAGGCGTGGCTGGGTCGATGAACTCCCAAGCATCTTATGGGCTCACCGAACAAGCCCAAAAACGAGCAACGGGGAGACACCCTTCAGCCTGGTCTATGGCTCAGAAGCGGTAATCCCCGCGGAAGTAGGTCTTCCTTCACCTCGAATGTTGGCTATCAACAAAATAACCAACAATGAAGCACGCAGGCTTGACTTGGACCTCCTAGAAGAAAGGCGCGAAAACGCTGCCATCAACGAGGCCAAGTACAAAACCAAGCTTGAAAAATACTACAATTCACGCGTGTGGGTTTGTACCTTTAACCCAGGAGACTACGTCCTTCGCGATAACGAAGCATCTAACGCTGAACGCCCAGGAAAACTTGCCGGAAAAATAAAGGGAGGGGTGGGTATTTTTTTTTCAAAGTTTTCTGTAGGCAATTAAGAAGAGAATTTTGTGTGAGATTTCTCATTCGCTAGTTTCCTTCTTATTTGTAGTTAGAGTGTAGAGAGTGGTTAGACACTTAAAAGTGGTAAATTTCAAAATCAACCAATGAGAGTGTGCCATGTCATTCAACCTTAATTGTTTATACTATGCTCAAAAGTGTTGGCAATGGTTAAACACTTCATAAATTGGTAAACTATTTAAAAAAAGGAAAAATGTGTGATTGGTTGAGAAGACATGGACCCCACCACACACCACACCCCCCCCCCCTCTCTCACTCCTTCCCTACCTCTCCCTCGCTTCGGTGAAGGTTCACCGCTGCTTTAAGTTTACCGATCGGTAAAGGGGTTGGCGACGGTGTTCCTGCTCGGCAAACTCCCTTTGCCGCACCCCTTTACCGACCACTCCGTATGCCTTTACCAAAATCTGAAATATACATAAATCTCTTTTTTATTTAATTTAACATTACACAAGCTATAAAAAAATATGATGCGAAAGTTTAAGAGTGAAATAAATTTTACTTTTTGATTAATTATATATTGCTTATTTAAATATAACTAGTTTATTTTCCGTCTGCGCATTGCGGCGGGGACCTAATGTCTGCAAAACGTGTGTCGGCAACGGCAAGCAGATACCGAAAATCAAAACATAAATAACAATGACTTGGTAACGATAGTCAATCTGTCCCAAAAAAAGCAATTTTAAATAAACTAATATATAATAATAGGACCCCACACGTCCTACACATTGGAAATTCAGTTGTTTTCAGTTTAGTTATTAGGTGCTAACATGTTAAAATATGGATGAGCTCGTTACCGGTAACGGCACCGAGAGTACTGATCCGAAAAATAATCGAAATTAGGTACCTGCACCGAAAATGCTCGGCACGATAAGGTATTGTATTTGAAGGTAAAAATAGTAAATACAGGTATGGTGCTAGACCGGTGTCGAACCGAAAGTAACGATTCTGAAAACGCCAAAAGGTGGGTACCAAATTGGTACCGAAAATGATTGGTATAGTAAACTTGGTACCGATACAATACCGGTTTGATTACAGGATTTGATACGATTTGCTCATCAATAATCTAAATATCCAAGTTAATTTTCCATGTTACAATTCATTCATTATAGGAAAAGATAAAAAAGAAAACAAAATAAGTTGTTGTGTTTAATCAAACGAAATATAGTTTACTTACAGTGCGTATGAAAAGTAATCTACACGATGCAATTACTTGCGTTGCTACAGGATTTGATGAGCTCGGTACCAACCGGTACCAAAAATACCGTTACCGAAAATCCCCAAAAGTGGGTACCGGTACCAATTATACCTCGTACGGTACGGTTCGGTATAGATCGGTACTGGTACGGTACCGGTATTTGAGGGTAAAAACCGGTGCCGAACCGATACCGAAAATGTCAAAAGTCGGTACCGATTCAGTACCGAAAATATACCTGGTTTGGTAAATTTGATACCAGTACCGGTACCCGATACCATTAGTCATCCGCTTGATGTTACTATTCATTGGATTGTGTATGACAAATAATCTAAACCGATGCAATTACTTGCGTTGCTACAGGATTTGATGAGCTCGGTACCAACCGGTACCGAAAATCCCCTAAAGTGGGTACTGGTACCGAATATACCTGGTACGGTACGGTTCGGTACCGGTATGGTACAGTTCGGTATCGGTCGGTACCGGTACGGTACCGGTATTTGAGGGTAAAAACCGTTGAATACCGGTGCCGAACCAATACCGAAAATGTCAAAAGTCGATACCGATTCGGTACCAAAAATATACCCGATTTGATAAATTTGATACCTTATTGCCCTGATTTACTGGTTGATTTAATAAATTTGATTTACTGTTCATTGCGTTTCATTTTTAATATAAGGATAATTAAAGTAAAATTTAAACTTGTCTAAAATAAGCAAACCCAAGTCTGTTTGTCACTAAATATCATAAGACCATAGGTAATGGTTAATGCCCACTATGGGGCATTTTTCACCACATCATCATCATAATGCCCTTTTAAAAAAGGTATAATGGTTAATGTCCATTTCATTTATTACTTTCCATTATTTTTATTCTCTTTGGGCATTATTATAGAAATGCCCCTCACTCTTCATGCCCTTATAATGCCCATGAGTAATGGTGTAAGGGCATTATCAAATCTTTCATGCCCTTATAAAGCCCCATTACATATGGTCTAAGGGTGATAAAAAACATAGTAATGGAGATTGATGGATGGAAAAGGAAAATCTACCTACTAATCAATCCCTATTAATTTTGATTGATTTTTAGGGTCGTATGTCCGTATACAAGGAATCATCATGGGTTAAACGATTGTTGTTGAGGATAGTCCTAGCTAGTACCTAATCCATTAATGTATATATTACATCATATACTTGAATTCTTTATTATACATTCGTTAATGGTTAGATTAAATATTAACTTAAGCGTCGGGGGATGGTCCAGGTCTCTGGCTTCTTACAAATTCTTCATGATTTTGCAGTTATGGCATGAGTTGGAGAATACGATTTGTGCTTGGTCTGTCCCTCTAGATGTTCCGATGGTCCAAACTCCATCACAACAGATCTATATAGCGACAACTTTATAGAAAGAATCATCATGGGTTAGACAATCCTACAGAGAAACAATGATCAATACATTATATTGCCGTATAGAATGAACGTCATGCGTCAAAACCCGTATACACATCTATACGTGTTTATGCAACATGTAACAATAATCTAACAAGAGAAGGACATGGATGAATTTTTTTAATATTTTTTTTTTTCAAACAAGTGGCAACAATTCAACAAATGATGACTGGACCAAAAAAGTCTATTATTTTTATTTAAGTTTGAAAAAGACCTTAGGACAGTTGGCAAAAAAATTGAAAGAATACCCTAAATTAATATTTTTTATAAATAGTACTGGAACAGGGGATAATTAGATATTTTTATAAAAAGCCACTCCAAAACTTTCACAGCCATAGAAAAAGAAAAAGAAAAAGAAAAAACCAACCCCATCCACTTTGAGTTCCTCAATCTTGTTCCTTAACCATGTCAAAAACTCAATTAAACGGTGTCGTTTGCAGTGTCGGCGGCGGCGGTCAGGATGTTCCATTCATCAAAACTGAAACACCAGAAAACCGCCAGTTCACAGTTTCTGTCTTGTCCAAAGTCTACTACCCACCTGGGTTTTCTCGAAAGGTACGACTCTCATATTTTCTAATTCTGCGGACGGGTGGGTTACTGGATTTTTCCTGTAATTGATGGTGGACTCGGGTTACTCTCAGAGTAGTGGGGTGCCCCGAGAGTGCTCGGGATTGATTTTGTTGGCGTTTAAAAAAAATATTATTATATTGATGATGTCAGGTGTTGGCGGAAGCGGTTGCTACATTCTTGTTGGTGTTTGTTACGTGTGGATCTGCGGCGTTAACCACAAGTGATGACCGGAAAGTGTCGCAGCTCGGAGCATCTTTAGCCGGTGGGCTGATTGTGACGGTCATGATCTATGCTGTTGGACATATCTCCGGTGCGCATATGAACCCCGCGGTCACACTTGCGTTTGCATCCGTGGGACATTTTCCTTGGGTTCAGGTAGTAGATCTCAACTACTTGAATGTTAAATATATGTATCTTTTTATTTATAAATAAAGTTGTATTCGCTTCGGATGCTAACCCGATTCAAAATTTTGGAAGCTATTTCGGGTTTTCCGAGTATGATTAGAAGAATAGTACTACTATTGGACATGTTTGAGATTTTGTGTGACGCAAGGTCCTATGAATATCTTCAGTTTTGTCCTGTTGATGATAGATCCTCACTTCAATTATTTCCTAGATTATGTTGTATATTTTTAGTTTATATAACCTCTTAAAAATCAATTTGTGAATTTAATATTGGAATTGTATAGATTTTGTATGCATGTTAATTAAACATGAAACTTATATATATTTACAAGAAATTGAAGGAGAAAGAAGCTAAACAAAATATAATTTGGATTGTTTAAAGAAGAATATGGTTTTGACATGTTACTCAACCGGCTTGACCCGTAGATATTTTTGACAATTTGAGCCGCTTTATGTTACTTGGTGTAATGACGATTAAGTACTTGTTCTACTTTACAACCTAAATATTCGTAACACTTCATCTATGCAGGTCCCTATCTATACCGCGGCACAGTTCACAGGGTCCATCTTGGCTTCATTCGCTCTACGGATAATGTTAGAACCAATAACAAATCTAGGCACAACCACGCCTTCTGGGACAGAGTTACAAGCTCTGATCATGGAAATCATTGTAACTTTCTCAATGATGTTTGTCACTTCAGCCGTAGCTACAGATTCTAAAGCCGTAAGTACCCTAACCCTGGTTTACATTTTAAGAACACACGCGATCACATACTAAGTTCTTTGACCAATTTTTTTTTTTTTTAAATATTTGCAGGTAGGAGAGCTAGCCGGTATGGCAGTAGGATCAGCAGTATGCATTACTTCCATCTTAGCAGGGTAAGCACAACATTCTAACACGGTTCT
Source organism: Helianthus annuus (assembly GCF_002127325.2). Lineage (NCBI taxonomy): Eukaryota > Viridiplantae > Streptophyta > Magnoliopsida > Asterales > Asteraceae > Helianthus > Helianthus annuus. The sequence continues at coordinate 27,280,573 of NC_035447.2, forward strand.
ATGAGTTTTATGTAACCATAATGTTACTTTTGACAAATGTGAACATGAAAATTGCAGACCGGTATCAGGAGGATCAATGAACCCAGCTCGCACTATTGGACCAGCATTAGCTAGCAACAACTACAAGGGTATTTGGGTGTATATTGTTGGCCCGATAACAGGAACATTGTCAGGAGTGATGTGCTACAATTTTATTCGATCAACAAACGAACAAGATCAAGCAATTTCTTCATTCAAATTTCACCGAGTGAAAAGCAATAATGAACATGTCGAAGTAACATATCCAATTGATTCTTTAAAATAGTTAGAATGCAAATATTAGTTATCAGATATTAAGTAGAGTATTTTTTTTCATGTGAGTGAAGGGTGTTTGAATGTATAATAGAACTTTATAATCACACCTTATGTAATATAGAAACTTGAGAATTCCACATCAATATTCAAAATTATTTCAAGATTCCAAATCAAAATTCAAAACTTTATGATATATATGAATGTATAACAAAGTTTGAACTTTGATATCTTATGGATGCATAAAGTGTCTACTCTTTCTTAATCCTAGACAAAACACGTCATATGCGACACATTTTTCACTTAGGCCGGAGGGTATGGAGGGCGCCATCCCTCCACCTCATCAATGTATAGCGCCACAGGGGCTCCATCACCACACCCAGGTTTTTAAGATGGGGGCGTCATCCCTTCTCTGCTACCATGGTAACGAGAAGAATGAGATGTTCAGGTGAGGCCCACTTGATTTAATCCAATGAAATCTTTTTTTTTTTTTGTTTAATAGGGGGCTTATACCATACCATGCAAGTTAAGGGAGGGCGTAATAAAGCACTCTGGCTGACGTGGATCCTACGTGACGCTGACATGTCCTGATAAAACCCCTAGGGGCTCCATCCCACACCCTCCAGCCTTAGAATATCATTGACAAACATACCTTGGTGATAGTTACCCAACAAATGTTTCACACGTACATGATATAGACTCGTGTATCATCTTTTTTATTCGTGTATTTTAGTGGGAAACAACACATTTCTTTCGGTTTGCTACATAAGGCATAAAATTTTGATACATGAGTCAGGGGCGGACCTATAAAGTGGTCAGGGGTTGCCCGGGATGCCCCTAAACTTTCTTGATGAAGTGTATTTTTTTTAAAACCTCCGTTTTATTTATCGGGTTTTGCCTCTAAGCAAATGTTAGGATACCCCTGAGTATAGATGAAGATAAAGAAGAAATGAAATTTATGGTTCACGGAAAAGAAAATTTCCGGTCATCGGAGAATTGCAACGCTCGTTATAAAGAATGAAGAAGATGTCATTTATTAAAACAACAATGAAGAAGATGAAGTTTAGTCAAACTTTAATTAATATGGACATTGGAAAAGAAAAAGCAACTGTCAGAACTATTTATTTTATCTCGTAGACATCACTTATTTCCTTTATTTTGTTTACTTTGTTATATTTATTATATTTTATCTATTCAGTAGGTTTCTTAATAATGTTAAACTACAGTTTTCACAAAACTTTGGTGGTTCTTTTTTAAACATAAAATTTAAAGTAATATAATACAAGAATAAAACATTAAAACATTTTTCTTAAATAGATGATTTAATAAATTGTTTTTTTTTTTAATTTCACCACACACATATCTCTATGTAATTAATTTTTGTTATATCTTTATCTCAAAATATTATATGGTAATTTATAAATTTTATTACAAATTGTTTATTATTTTTTTATTCAACACGTATGATATACTAGTCTGGAACCTTAATTAATTATATATATATATACTAGACAGGGCTCTAAGTGTTCTCGAATTCTCATGGATGACCTTAGGTTCATTTTTAACCGCATTTTTTACCTAGGCCCATTTAACCGTACGTGTGGCAAAAAATGGGGCTAGATAAAAAAATAGGATACCCCTGAATTTTTATTCTAGTTCCGCCACTGACATGAGTATCACTAAAACACACATTTAGAGACATCACAATATATCGAAGGTTTGCTAATGAGTATCCATGATCTAAACTATCCGAGGTCTTTAGAATAACAACATCAATCGACACTCATAGTAGGTTTGTAATGTACTAACTAACTAACCATGTGAGTGGTGATATAGAACGCTTTTAACTTATCAAATGATGTATAGTATTGTTAAAGTTCACTTGTAACAAAAATAATTTTGTTGAATGATTTTATGTACCATTGTACCAGGAATCATAATGTGGCATACTGGATTTCTAATAATAACAATAAATAATTAATATAGGAACGGGTTAAACCATAAAGATGATTTTTCAAGCGCTCGCGATTGTTTTCCAAAAAATTATATGAAAAAACTTTTTAATGTATTGATCTTGTCATGGGGTAACGGTTGGATTAATTACGTGTATTCAAGTGGTAGTTTGTTGATGCATATGATATTGACTTGACAAGTGTAATATTTCTCTTTGCATTCAATGTGTATGGTTTAGGGATGGGGCATGGTCCATTGCGTAAGAGCTGAAATGTATGAAATATGATTCTTTAGTGGTAATGTGACACGTGTAAAGAGGTTAATGGTTAAGTTGTTGAACCTGTATTAACGACATTTGACAAAAAATGCTATTAAGACCATGTGTAGTGGTAAAGTCGGGTTTAGTTGGAGATAAGTGTGTGGTGTAAAATTCCTCCGATATTTATTTTCGATTTCAAAAACGTTCTGAATATACACAATTATTCTCAAGTTGGAAAAAAGGCAAAAAAAAAAAAAAATCATTCAAGGTCTGGTTATATTTCGTGTTGGGGTATATGGAAAGGGAGGAACGAGTTGGTTTTCAAGCAATTCAGTCGAAGTTCACAGGAGATTGTTAGGGAGATTAAATCGAGAGGGTATGCATGGTTTAAAAATAGAACGTCATGTAATTATATTAGTTGGGGGGAATAGTGTAAATACCCTATGTATATGTTGTAATTTTCTGCCCTTTGCCCGTTTGGGTCGGGGTGTGTGTGTTGTTTGGCCTTTTACCCGTTTGGGTCGAAGGTGTGTTTTTAATGAAGTTCTCTTTTCAAAAAAAAATGTGTAGTGGTAAAGGAAGACCTTTGGGCATCATCCGTCATGTAACGGTCCAGTTAGCAATGGGGCATTATGGGGCGTTTTTCTAAAGTGAGTGTAGTGGTATAATGCCCCAACAATGATTACCAGATTATTAGCTTTTTAGAAAAATAAAACATATAATATAACCATAAATGAGTTGGAAATTTCTTACTGGTTTTTTAATTTTTCATCCGGCGTTTTAATCTACACGCCCAATCAAAAAAATGCAAAAAAAAAAAAAACGCCCAAGGGGGCGGTGCATGGGCGTTTTCAAGGCGTTTTCGAGGCAAATCACGCCCAAATACTATCCCACTATGAGTGGTCTAAAAGCGTTATACCATAAGCAATTACTACATGAAGGTTGTTTAAAGGTTAAACATAGCTGGCACAAAATGAAAAAGAGTTTACGAATATTTAGGAAATAATAATGTCCAAACACTAGTTATTATTATTTGAAAATAATGATAAATAATAAATACACATTGAAATAAAATAAAATGCTTTATTTGAAATACATCATTATTGATGTTAATACGTTTTAATTTTTTTTAACAGCAAAGAATCTCATGTGTAAACCTACTCTGTTTGGGCCTATGTCCAAGGTTAGTTCCTCGACCGCCATGAGCCCGTGCCCCCTGGTGCGTGGGAACAAAAAGCTCATTCACATCATTCTATAACGTTACGCGTCTTTGTTGTGACCGAAATTGTCATTGCTAACAGTAAAAATAAAAGATAATATAAGCTTAAACAAACATAAAAAAAAACAATATGACGCAAAGGCTCGGAAATCTTCGTTTCACCCGTTGCTTATAAAAAGCCATCACAGTTTACTAACACAAAATCTTTGAAATCGTAGCATGTTTACCCAAAAATCGACAATAGTGCAATTACCAACTACAAACCCATGTATTATATTTTAAATAATATCAATTAGCAACATGTTTGTACATATGGTCGAAATGCATGCAAATATAATAAGGCACAAACATTACACGGCTCCAATAAAAGTGTCATGCCATATGACGTGTACCATCATAACCAAGAAACCCAATCAATACGACCATTCTTGGATGAACACAAAATCACATTCATCCAAACCTTAGTCACCGACAATATGGAGCCAAAACAAACCATGCACCTACATAATGAGACGATCCATAGCTTCAAAATGAAGCCACTCACTAAACAAATCCAAACTTAAATTACCAAACCAACTTACAACCAAAAAACCTTAGATACAAGCCACAACTACATAACCAAACACCAAACCACATTGTACAAACACCATTGCACAAACATGTTACTAATTGGTAGTTTACAAAAGCACCGAAGACAGACACAAAAAACCGAAGCTCATAAACCCTCAATCGACTGCAATAAAGTGCTGAGCCAAAACTAAAGCACCATCACAACCACACTCTCGGGTGACAAGGAAAGCATCTTCACCAAGATAAAACCAACATAGATTAACCCAAAAAAGGCTTCTACGCATACAAAACACATGTTGTCCCCAAACAGGTCTTCGATGAACAAACATGCAACATCATCATAGAAACCAACGATAAGGAAAAACCCGGCTTCAAGATCTATCAATACCAACAGATAAACCGACTAAATCATATTGAAACAAAGCTTTAGAAATAGTATCTGATGACTAAAAGGATAGCATCTTCATCGACACCAAGCACGGAATAAACACCCAACTGCAAACTCCATCAACACCGACTCAAAGAAAAAACATTTGGAATCAAACAGTCATCATATGCACAACCAACAAATCCGATTAAGGCTCTCAATTACAAAAACTCGCTTAAACAATCGGATTAACAAGGTTTGGGGAAGTAGTATATTTATTGTGCATGTGATCTTTAGTTTTGTGATGATGAATCTAGAAAGAAGTATTTTGACAAGTCGTTAATATTGTAAATGGTGTTATGAGTGATCATGTTATGATTAGCGGGAATCAAGGTCGGCTCTATAGGCTTGTCAATCTAGGCACGGGCCTAGGGCCACCAAAAAATAAGGGCCTCCAAGTTTTTATAAAGTTTTTATACATACTATATGTATTAGGCCCAAATAAATACCTTTATTTCAAAACTAAACTAGTTTTTCATTAAATGAGCCCAAGGTAAATATTATTTAGCAAAAAAGACCTAGTTTCAAAGCCCATTTCGTATTAATTTCTGGCTATTACAACAAAACAACCATCAATCTAATCATCATTATTCAGCGACCTAAATCCCCTAAAATACAGCCGCAATCGTCGTTCCCACTTCCCATCGCAACCTACTTTCAATTCTAGGCTATCGGCTATCACTAGACGAAAAAATTAACTGTAATCACCCATGGCGATGGGTCCATCGGGATTGAAGGAGAGTTTATGGGTGAAATTAGGGCCCCCACTTTCTGGTTCGTTTCAACAAGACAAGGTTTATTGGTGGTTGTTAATCGTGCACTAATAAACCTTGTCTTGTTGAAATTTACCTTCTTATTGCTTTAATAACGTGAAGTTTTGTAAACACTATTAAACAATAACTCACCAAAGAAATTTGACGCATTTAACTACATATTTCTAGGTGAGTTTAGGTGAGAAGTTTAACGCATGATGGTGATGATAATATTTTAAACTTGTAACATGTATTAGTGAGATTATGAATATTAAATTTGTAACGACTTTTGTTGTGTGTGACATGTAAATACAATAAGTTACAGGTTTTGAGGTATTAGGCTGGGCGATATCGATGCGGTGAACCATTCGGGGAATGGTCATCACCGATCGGTGATCGGTTGCCAGCCTCACTGATGCGGGAAGAGGAGAGAAGAAGGAGAGGGGGGGGGGTTAATAGTGGGTCCCAACCTCTTTCAAACAATCAATTTTTTTTTTAAATTCTTTACCACTCTCTATGTGTTTAAACCTTTGCCAGTGATTGAGTGTAAATAGGGAGTGGAATGAGGACTTGACATGGCATGATATTATTGGTTAGAGAATAACTCAAACACCCTAAAGTGATTGAACGATACCCTCCACTCTTACGATAATGATAATTTTAAGGACAACCTCTAATTCAGCAGATGATTGTAAGTAGATGAATTATTATAAATAACAAGGATAAGGCTGATGTCAATAATAACTAAATATCTTGTGAAATATCCCTTAAAGTTTAAGTTAACAGTAAAGTTAAACGTGATGTAACCCTTAATTATCCAATATACACGTCACTAATTATAATATCAGCGTCTGCTAAAACACACAATGGAGATAAGATAACCTGCGTGTGGTTCTAAAATGTGAAAAAACCAAATATAAATAAATAATAAAAGTACAATGGTGATGGGTTCCTAGTCATGCATAAAACAAATGTCACTTGATTATTATATTGGGGATTTTGCTTGTAATAATCACATCTAAACCTTATTGGTCATTAATAATTTCATCTCAGAATATTCCCTCCATCAGTCCTACCTTTCACCTATTTTTCCTACAATGCCCCCCCCCCCCCGTTAAAAAAACTTAACAGAGTTCCGTTTTTTTTCTAAATTACAAACAGATTTTTTAGGGTTTTTGATCAGAACGATATTACGAGTCCATTGACGTAAAACTTACTTCGAGATGAAGCTCCAAGTGACTTGATTTTGGTTAATTGGAAAATTTAAACACCCGAATTGAAGCGCCGTTTTCATCGTTTGGAGCACCGTTTCGAGACAAGTTTTACATCAATGGACTCGTATTGTCGTTCTAATCAAAAGCCCTAAAAATCTGTTTGTAATTTGGAAAAAAAGCTTAACTCCGTTAAGTTTTTTTAACAGGGATCATTGTAGGAAAAATAGGTGAAATGTGAAACTGGTGAGGGAATATTCTGAGATGGGACTATTAATGGCCAATAAGGTATAGGTAAGATTATTACAGACCGATTTCCCTATTATATTTGATAAAAAATAAATAAAATATTTTTGTCGAAAAGACATTCCTTCCGTGTTCAACTTTTTATTCCTTTTTAAAATACAAAATTCATACTCAAAAATCATTTTAAATATTTATATGTTTTCTTAAATGGTAAGGAAATAGACAGGTGTTTTTCGAAAAGTTTAATGTACTGTTCAATATTCAATAACATGTCGACTAAATGTTTTTCTTTCTTTTTTTTCTATTTAAGAGAAAAGATCTCTTTAACTTCTTTGTATTTATTATGGAAGTTATATTATAAAGAAAAAAAAACTAATACTAAGGCCACAAGGGGCGGTGCGTTAAACTTCCGTGGTGGCCAACATTAACGCGTTGGTTTTCCGTGATGACCACCACCACTAATTAGTTCAACGCGTGATGAACTCAAAATGTCCACCGTCCGTTATTTTTATCACGCGTGAAAAATGATGGATGTGATGAGGTGTGGGGGTTTATTGTTAGGTGTTGTGAGTGATGACCATTGCCATTAAAAAGTGATGTGAGTGATAGAATAGTGGCTGATGACATGGCAAAAATTGATTGGATACTTGTGAGTGATAGAATTCTATCATTAGTGACCACCCCCACCCCCTAAGTGATCCTAATGTTTTGACTGAAACTATCAAAGTGTCAACTCAGGTAACATGCATCGGGTCGGATCTTGCATTGCCAGATGCCATCTTTCCTTTGACCCAGCCTTTCTTAGGCCCAACTGCTTGTGTATTTCTCTAGAGTTTAGTCCACTGAAACAAACACATATAGACCATTGACATGAACCAAATTATTACTAATACTATTTTTTTTTTGGCTAGGTCTATTCGCACACGCCGTTTGTCTTTTTGCACACCTAAAGCGCCCCGCTATGGCCAAAGCGGGGCGCTTTGGCTTTGGTCAACAGACAAGGACTGACAGAAGTCAGTCCTTGTCTGTTGACTAAGCCAAAGCGCCCCGCTTTGGCCATAGCGGGGCGCTTTGGGTTTGCAAAAAGACAAACGGCTTGGGGCTTGGGGTGGGGATTATTTGGGTTGATTTTGGTTAGTTTTGTAGGGATTTTTGGTTGAATTAGTATGGTAGATATTTTTGAAGTAAAAAATTTTTATGTGATATTTGCCGTTATGAATGGGAATTTGTTTTTGAATGATTGAATGTTGCCTTTTTTGAATTAAAATGTCGTTATTTTATTAAATTAACGTTGTTTTATAATTACGTCGTTACGTCGTTATTTTTACAGAAGGTGTATATAATAAGTTGAACGAGCGTTAAATAAAGCGAACACGTTAAATAAAATATACAGAAAGCATTAAACGTAAACAATCCAGAACCAACGTGATGTAAATAGAAGATTAACTGCAATATATATATATATATATATCAGTTTGTACATACAATACACAACAAAAAGGTACAACTGAGTCAATAATAATACATAACAAAACACTAAACAAACAAACTAAATGTACTAATCCTCGTGCGGTGGGGACGGTGGGAGGGGACGTGGAGGCAACGCAGCGAGCTCTCGTAGCTCAACGAGCGTCTCGACCATCCACTCAATGAGTGCGCCCTGACGTCTGAGGCGCCGGTCGAAGTCCCGAGCCACCTCACGCGCTACCGGAGGTAGGTCAGCGTAAACGTGCTGCGGGTACTGTGGAGGCTCAGGAGCTGGCTCAACTGGTGGTACGTGGACCTCCTCGACCCGGTCCTCCTGCGCCGGATCATCCTGAGCCTGAGGCTGAGGCTGAGCCTGAGCCTGAGCCTGAGCCTGACCCTCAGGCTGATCCTCAGGCTCATCGATGCCCAGAGCCCGTCGCTGAGCCCGCCGAGCGGCCTGCTGAACATCAGGAGGGGCTAAGATCCCAGGCCTCGCCTCGATAACAACCGGGATGACCTCCGGCAACTCCACTGGCTGAAAAATCAGCCCGTCAGCACCCCTGAACCGCAGACCGACATCAAAGGTACGGGTGATCTGCATAGCGGATACTGACGCGCGGCCCAACCTAGATGACGGGACCGGATCGGACAGCAGCGGATCTAGCTCGGGCACGATCCCTAGCGATCGTGCAATGGCAGTGATAAACGAGCCAGTGTGAAGAAACCCGCGGAGCTGCCGGTGGTATGCAGTAGCAAAGTACTCTGCCAGGCTGGCTGCTAGATCGCAGGGCTGGCGGCGTAGTAGGCAGTAAAGAAAGAAAAGGTCACTAAGGTTGACCTTCTCCTTGCTGGAACCCCGCGGCACGATAGTCGACGCAATCACCTGGTGCAGGTATCGGTACAAGGGATCTACAATGGTGGTGGCCTTTTGCCAGGATTTCCCAAAGGGAACCCTGGAAATGGCCCTCCAGAAACTAATAAGCGTCTGCCTGTCCATCATCGTAACAGCCTGCGTATACAAATTAGTATCAAGCTCAGGCTCAGTGTACAAACCTGTGTGGACAGCAAACTCCCGCACACTCATCTCAAACTGCTGACCGGCCAGACGGAAGGTAACCTCGTGTACCGGAAATAAAGGGTCCTCCACGTAATCCGCCGGATGCGGCGCGTATGTAAACGTAGAGCAAAACTCGTACGTAAGCTCCGGGTACGAGTCCTCCATCGCCAACTGAAATAGGCGCGACCAAGGAGTATCTAGCCCAACTATCTCTCGCGCCCGCTCGATCTCCCCCACGGTAGCTAGCAGCTCCCAGTCTATACCTACGTGCTCCCCAATCGGTATAGTGCGCAACCTAGCGCATCTCCCTCTCGCCCGTGACCCCACCGGAAACTGAAGATACGGACACTCCGGCTCCTCCTCGCCCCCCTCCACTCCCTCATCAATATGCTCAATCTCCTCATCGGATAAATCCATCCCTGCACGTTGATCAATTAAACAAATATTAATAATTAAACAAATAATAATTAAATAATAATAAATAAACAAATAATAATTATTAAACAAATAATAATTATTAACAAATAATAATTATTAAACAAATAATAATTATTAAACAAATAATAATTATTAAACAAATAATAATTAAATAATAATAAATAAACAAATAATAATTATTAAACAAATAAAAATTAAATAATAATAATTAAACAAATATTAATAAACTAATAATAAATAAACAAATAATAATTATTAAACAAATAATAATTAAATAATAATAAATAAACAAATAATAATTATTAAACAAATAATAATTAAATAATAATAACTAAACAAATATTAATAATTAAACAAATATTAATAATTATTAAACAAATATTAATAATTAAACAACAAATAATAATTAAAATTAATAAACTAATAATAATAATTAAACAGATTATTTAATAAAACAAATTAAAAAAAAAATCAACATGAACCAAAGCGCCCCGCTATGGCCTAGGCGCGGCGCTTTGGTTCTTCATTCTGAAGAACAGAACCCCCCATGGCAGCGGATCAACCTCAAATCAACAACAATCATGCAATATAATCGAATGAAATGATACACGAAGACTAAGGGCTTTAGATCTAACCTTTATAATGTAGATAAGCTCTGAAAATCAACGAAATTTGCTCGAGTGTGTGTAAATCGCACTGTTTGTGTGTGTTTGGTTGTTTGGGTGAAGTGAGGGGGAAGATGCCCCGCTTCAGGGTATAACGAGGGACCGAAGCGCCCCGCTATGGCCATAGCGCGGCGCTTTGGGTCCAAAACGCTGCGTTATGGTCATAGCGGGGCGTTTTGGTGTTTTTTTAAATTTTTTAAAATTGTATTTAATTAACAAACGGGTCAATAAATAGTCTAAATTTGCCGTTTTTTCTTTTATACATCATTTTTTAATATATATGGACTATACGGCAAGTTTCGGATCAAATCGGTTACGTGTGATGTCTTATTCCGTTATCTCGTGTCATTTAGGTTTGAAATCACAAGTACTCCTGTGAGAAGTGTTATGTGTAACAGCCGCCTACCGTACATGAACATGACTTAATTTTTCATTAATTGTAGTATTATGATGTATGTTGTCATTTCGGGTCGTACAAGTGCGTATTGAATCCGATTGGGTCGTGTCGGTGACATTCGGTTTTTAACGTGATGTAACGCGTATATTGAACAAACACAAACGTGGTTATTATTAAACACATTTAGGATACACGAACACAAACGTGATTATTATTAAACACATTTAAGATACATCGTGAACATATGGGGTTGCATTAAGGTCGGGGGCACGATACGTAAGCATTTCGTACGTGTTGATCTGATCACTGTATAATGTATGCCAGGCTGCTGCGCGCTCTGTTCTGTTCGCTGTCCATAGTAGGTTTGGGGGAGGCATTGGATAAGAACCTCCAAGCTCTACATGTATGAAATGACCCTTGTCGACAAACACAACCGCAACTACCAGGTGAGGTTCATCAGCTTCGTTTGGGCCGCCCAGCATAGGGAAAATTGTATCGCTCCCACGAATGTCGAAGGTGTGAACAATCACACCGTATCGTTGGGCAATAAGAAACCCCGTCTCAGGCATCGTCATGTAATTTTCGATACCTGCTCGTCCCACCCCCTTGAAATCGATCCGTTTAACCAGCTCATCATAATGTCCTACATTTTCCGGATCGAAAACCTGCCTCCAAAGCGATTCGTGCATACGTAACTCCTTTAAAAGCTGTTCCCGGATCTTCAAATATGAATTTTGTTTCAATCCTAACCCAACAGCCACCGATCTAAATCCACAATGACCATCTGGTTTCACGTCCTTTATTTTAACGATGTATGGATGGATCACATTGGGAATCTGAGATGCGTAGTTGCGGATCGCTATATCCGTCTTAGGACCGAGCTTGATATTCGGGAAATCAGGGTGTAGGTTGAGCGGTTTGGTATTCTTTCCTCTGCAAGAATCTTCGGCTGATACGTACGAGCTGTGACGGGGAAGATCGTCTGAGGCATCGACCCAAGTTTCTTCTGACGGATTGTAAGAGCTTTGTCTAGCAGCTTCAGCCTTTCTTTCTTCCTGCCTTTTCAATGTTGGTCGACCACGAGTTTTCTTCAGAACAGCAGGAGGTTTTTTGTTACTGTCCCCTGGATTGAGGATTTGCTGAAACTTTTCAAAGAAGCTCCTTTTCACTTGAGGGGGTGTTGGATCGATCTGTTTTTTCAATTTTTCAAATTCCGCGTCTACATCAATATCCTCTATTTTATTCCTTGCAGGCTTGAAGTCAAGCTTCTTCCAAAACACGTCTATGTGTGTGATCCGGATTTGCTGACCTGTGGATGAAAACAAATTAGGTGGCAAAATCATAACGAGAAAGTTCAAAAATAATAATTACCTTTATTTTCCAACTTTTCCAAACGACAGGCACATGGCAAACCACAGCTGGTAAAAAGTTGGCAACCACAGCTTGCACCGTAGGCTCTCAACCCGTCTTCCTTACGCTTTAGTTCGATACTCAAAAGCTCAATCGCATATATTGAAACCTTTCTGAGAATATATGCAAGCATGGGCTGCTTCTTGTGGTGCGTCATCACTTTTCGGAGGCTTGTTTCAAAGGTACTTCTAATCTCGGCGTATTGTTTAGCAACAACATGATCAACATACAGTACAAGTTTATCCAGTGTGTTGCGATGACTTGGAAAGTGACTTTTTAATGTTGCATGCATGCTCTCAACCCTGTTGGTCGTAGTCTGGCGAAAGTTGATAGTTTGGTTAATCCAGCAAGATACAAACTTTTCACGGTACGGATCCAACCAGGATTTCTTCATATAATCATAAACCTCTAAAATTAAAAAACGTAAATAGTCAGTTTTTGTTATTATATAAAATTTGAACATAATTATGTAAGAAATACTCACGTTCACGGTCAGCCTCTTTCAGCTGTGCTTCAAAGTTTTCCAAGTTATACATGTAAATTTCCTCGGTCGTAGATTCGCACAATGTCCAAAATGTACGTACGAATTATTTCCACTCCTTGTCAGAGAATTTCCTCTTGCTGTTCTTATTAATATTTTGTTGAATATGGAACCGACAAAGATACTTATGCGCTTTTGGAAAAACTTGTTCACACGCGTTCATTAGCGCAAAATCCCTGTCTGTTAAAATCACGCGCGGTTCCATACATCCTGCCAGCATAGACTTGATCCTCTGCAACACCCATAGGTAGTTCTCTGACTTCTCGGCGGAAATTACAGCACAAGCAGCCGTAAACGATTTGTTTGTCGACGTCATGCCTACGACCTGAACAAATGGCAGGTTGTACATGTTCGTTTTGTATGTGGCGTCAATCATTAGCACATGCGGGAAGGCACACCACATAGTGAATGATTTTTCGTGAACAAAGAAGACGTCTTCAACTTCGTTCGATATCTCATTCGTGCGCATGTAATAAGTGTAATTTTTTTCGATAAGAATGTTTTCAAGTTTTTGCATCGGAGAGTTACCTACATTTTTTTCGGCGTTGATCTTCTGAACAGCGTTGTGTATATCTTTCGGAATAAGCTTTCTAGCCGGATTGTTTTTTGTCAGCGTTCGCCAAATACTTTGGTTGCGAATATCTTGCTCTGCCAACTCCTTAACCAGTTTTTTGTCCTCCGAAGAAAGCCTTCTCGCATACGCGTGACCCTCGAAGTTTTCAATAGGAGTGTGGTTATGCTTCGCCTTCGTCACCTCGATCCTCCAAACACTTCCGGATGATTCCGAAAACCCGATCATCTCGAACGGGCAGCCTATTTTCTTGCTACCCGTTTTCCTCTGTGTAGCTACACTCTTATGCTCCCCACCAAAAGTACATTGAAACCAAATCTTGTAATTCTCTCCTCTTTTATTCGACCTCTTTGTCACAATGAGGTAACCATTGTCTTTTGCCGTGTCTTGTACCCAACGCACCATCTCTTTACGTGACGAAAAGGTCTGCGTTGTATCAAACGAAAATGTAACCGGGTAACAACCTTCCTCGTCAACAGACACATCCTCCGGCTCACCATCGTCACCGACATTCGAATAGACTTGATGTTCAAAGCTTTGTTCACAACCGTAACTCTGGGTTGGATAACACTCCTGCTGTACAAAGCTTTGCTCGCCACCGTAACCGAAATTCGAATAACCTTGTTGACAACCGTAACTTTCGTTTGGATAACACTCCTGCTGTACAAAGCTATACTCGCCACCGTAACCGAAATTCGAATAACCTTGTTGTGCGTAAGGGTCCTCCACAGGGGTATTCAAATCCAGCTGCACCGTGTTATCACGATAACGAATGCCAGAGACAACCTCTGTCTCCCTCAAGTTGGACGACACCGGTTTCTCAAACGAGTCAGAAATAGCGGTCCCCTCGTAAGAATCAGGAACAACCGACTCGTCAGAATAATCACCGAAAAGATAGTTACTGAACCACGACATCGTTTTTTCAAAAAAATTAACTAATAGAGCAAAGAAGATCGACAGAAAACAATTCGAGTGATGAATCCGTTGTCTGGCCAGTGATTTAAAGCCAGAATGTGGGATCGAAGCGCCGCGCTTTGGCCATAGCGCGGCGCTTAGGGTTCACGGGCTCACTGAAACCTAGTCACACTTTATGTCTGTCAGTCTGTCACTCAGTCAGTCATTCGAAACCTCGTATCACCTTTTGTCGCCCTAAGCGCCGCGCTTTGGCCAAAGCGGAGCGCTTAGGGGTGTGAAAATTATTTTGGCGTGTGTGATTAGCATGATCCTTTTTTTTTCCGAACAGCAAGAAATTTTATAAACCAAAAGCAAGATACTAGAGCATGTCAAAGAAAGCATACAAGATCTGACATTATAGATTACATTTTAAATCACACCAAGAATTCCAAATTTCCAAGCCAACCCCGGGTGTGCTTTCTGCCTTGTTTTGTATCGATGTGAAAGCATTTGTCTTTATGTTTCCACAACACCGTCACCCGGTTTTGACCCATTTTTTAAGATTTTATCATTCCTCGCTCGCTCCTCACAACATCCAAAACGTCACCAAGAGTATCGAAAGAAGCAACTTCCTCCCCTGGCTTGATTCTTGAATATGGTTCGGGAACTCTAAGACCTAGGCTACCGAGTCACAAGATGGCCTAGGAATTTTGCACTACTTAATCGCAAACCCCAACCCATCTTTCTATGCAAACGAACAGTTTATGAGGAGATTGTCAGGTGTCTCATCTTCCACACCACACATACTTTTTTTTTGAACGGTCAACAAAAACGTTTATTAAACTTAGCCAGCGGACCAAAGTTTACATGCACCAAATCTCCAAACATACAAGCAACTTTTCCTTTTCAAAGTTCGACTTTTGTTGGGATTCTGTTATCTTCAACTGAACACATAATCCAAATAGTATTATGTTTTACTAAAACTAATTGATGTAATTTTAATTAAACGAGAATTGTTATAAATAATTTAAAACACATTATATATCACTATTATTGTTGTTATGGTTTTCTTTAGTAATATACTTCAACAAGATATAAAAACCTTCATCGTGTGGGATTTAATAACAAATAAACTAAACTAGTATTCAGGCCTCCCGCTGTTGCGGTGGGGGGCATAAACCGTGCCAAGTTGTACCAATGCTATGTCACTGACCGTGACCAACAATGCCGAAAAAATTGGTAAAAACAAAATAACAAAAAAGGAATAACACCGAATGAAAAACAAGTTTATAAATCATTGAACCATCATTCACATTGTGTCGTGTTAATGCAAAAAAATTAAACTAAAACGTAAAACATAGAAAAAAATACCTAATTCGATCTAGGATCCCGGTCGTTGCGACGAACCAGTCATACATGGAAATAAAGACGCATTGCGGCGGACCTGTCAAATGGGAAAAAATAGACGAAAAAACATTGAACCCACACGCATGTTGCGGCCTATTCACTCGTAAAATTTAGAATGAAACGTAAAACGAAAAACTTGTAAAGATAAAAGTATGGAGGATCAAAATTGAAAATAAAAAAAAAATGTTGGGCTTAATTTGCAATGTTGAAAAGGTTTGGGTGAATGTAAAAAAAAAATCAAAGAGCTTAAATGCAAAAAATGAAAACCTATTGGCTAGAAGTGAAAAGTCATTTTTTATTTTTTTTAAAAAACTCCTTATACTTTGAGTACAAATCCACAAAGCACCAAGATGTTAGTAATTTATAATATGAAAATACCATAAAAGAAAGTTAAATACTTAGTAACCAATAAACTAAAGTAGTTTTTTACTATCGTCGCGTTGCGACGAACGTCTTTTGTTGTTTAGTCTGTGTTTACACGTGTTTTGAAATCACTACGAGCGCGTTGCGCACGGAAACCGCTGACAAGAATAAAAAGAAAATATAGAAAAAAGCACTAAAAGATAACTAGAAGAAAATCAACCAAAAAAGTTGTATGGTAATAATGTTATTCGTATGAAACCTGTGGTCAGAAATGAGCAAATGATACTGGGTGTCGGTACCGTATTTCCTGAACCGAAAGATCTTAAGTACCAATTCGGTACGACTTTTGGCGTTCCTGGTAGAGGTTCGCTACCGTTTTTTACCTTCATATACAGGTACCGTAATTTGTATTTTCAGTACCCGTACCGATTCGGTATTAGTTGGCACCGAGCTCATCCCTACCATTGAAACTAAAAAAAGAAATCATTAAAAGTTAAAGAAAATAAAAAAAAAAAGTTGCACGATACCGTTGTTGTTCATACGACACAAGTAATCAAGGATAAGCAAATGGTACCGTACCGGGTAGCAGTACCGAATTTCCCGAACTAAAATATTTTTAAAATCAATTCGATACCGACTTTTGGTGGTTTGTACCAGGCTAGTGTCGGTTTTTACCTTTATATACCGATAACCGTACTGGTATTTTTTTTATACCAGTACCGGTTGATAACAGCTTATCTAACTTAAAAAGTAAAGAAGATAATAATAAAACTATTAAAAAACATATATTATTATAATTTTACTGTTCAAATCACTGTGTTATTATCTAACTTAAAATGTAAAGAAGATAATAATAAAACTATTAAAAAAACATATATTATTGTAATTTTACTGTTCAAATCATTGTGTTATTAATATATAGAAGAATAACATAAAAGAAAGTTAAATACACAAAAGTGTGATAAGATCCCAATCCCCATAGTCCTTTGGATATGATCTATGGGCTAACCCATGAACTAGTCTGGTTGATACTAACATGATTCACTTAGCTAACCATGTTTACGGGTCTACCTGAAATTTATTCGAACTTGTTTAGAATAAATTCAAACCCGTAAATTTGTATTAGGTTCATATCATGTTAGAAATTCACATCACACCATACTATAGATGGACTGAAAGCAAAATGATACACTAGAGCTTTTCACACACGACATAATTTTTATCATGTTTTGATTACAGAATGAACGTGTTAGCTGTTAAAAAAATAATAACAAATCCTCTTAAATAGATCGAAACATAAAGGGATAGATTGGTGTTCTTTTGCTAATATGTAGTTGTTTGTTGTAGTTGTTGGTCGGTCCAATTTGAGTCGGCTGGTTGTTGATGAAGTTTACTTTAAAAAAAAATCCTCTTAAATAAAAACACACAAACATTAATAAACCAATGCAAGATTGTAGATCCCCATAAAAATAAGCATGTAACTTAATGTGACACTTAATCCAATCTATGCCATACACACGTCACCATTTTTAAATATCATAGGATGCACTAAACACACGCTAAAACTTAAGTATCACAACGATGAGGAGATAACTTGCAAGTGGTTCTGAAATGTAAAAATATTGAAGGGTATGGTTCCAAAAAGGACGCATAAACCATTTAGGTCGTGCACTGGATCATACTCTTTACTCAGTAAGTTGATCAATCTATAGACCTCGCGCGAAGTCCAAGCAAGAGATAACTTCAGTTTCACACTTAGTATTCTGAACAAGAGCCTTCAACTCCTACAACCCTGTGTGGGCTAGTTACGTGCACAGCAAGGGTCGCGCAGGAGTTACGGCGTAAGGCCACTTCAGAAATACCAAAGGTACGAGTGGGAGAAGAACGAGCCAATTAGCGTCCACCAGGTTGTGCTCTATCGTGCTCTACGAGCGACTGACGTGCAGGGGACATAGAGTACACAAGGACGGCTACGTGGCACTAATCAGGAGGCGGCGACAACTGCCCCATGATATCCACTCACCTGCTGATGGCAGAGGGACAACAAGGGCGACAACTGGGACACGTGGCTCCAATCAAGGTGCGCCAGCACCGGAGAGCTTCTAGAAACCATTAACGGTCGATACCAATGAGACAAGAAGGATATTCCTAGTTGTCGCCTTCCGGCACAAGGCCCATCAGCCCATCTCCTCTTACACCTCTCCGGCTATAAATAGAGACCTTCCATACACAGGTCAAACATTTCATTCTCTCTACTCTCACTCTTAACACACACTTATTTCCTCAAAGCAGTTACTTATTCTCACGCCGGAGTCTGGTTAAGAGAGAAACTCCCATATTCCCCTCTTAACGAGCTAACGGTGTTGCTATTTTACAGGAAGATCGGATCACATCGGAGCTCAGGAAAGATCAAAAAGATTAACCTTCATGATTGAAATATAAACCAAACTAATTAACCCTCAAATTAGTTACGTGTTTCTTCAAATATAAATAAAAATATATGGTACAAATCGTGACGGGTTCCTACTTCCTAGTCATGCATAAAACAAAAATCACTTCATTATTATATTTGATAAAGAAATCATATAATAGTTTTGTGAAATACATATTATTCGTAAACCCTTCCGTGTTTAACTTTTTATTCCTTATAAAACAATAAGAGCCTTCCGTGTTTAACTTTTTATTCCTTTTAAAAACAATAAGAAAATAGACAAGTGTTTTTCGGAAAGTTT
This sequence comes from Helianthus annuus, assembly GCF_002127325.2. Classification (NCBI taxonomy): domain Eukaryota; kingdom Viridiplantae; phylum Streptophyta; class Magnoliopsida; order Asterales; family Asteraceae; genus Helianthus; species Helianthus annuus. The sequence goes on from NC_035447.2 coordinate 27,299,443, forward strand.
AGCGTTTTTCTTTTTTTTTTTTTTTAGTAAAATGCTAAAATGGTCTTTGAGTTTAGGTCACTTTTGTCACTTTAATCCAAAAATGAAATCTTTTGTATCTACCCATGGCATTATAGCCTAGTGGTATTGGGGTGGGATAAGGCTTATGACCATTAGGTTATGTTTCAATTCCCACGAAGGGGGTTTTCCCAGATTTATTGGGTTTCCTCCTGAATTGGTGTATAGACATTATTGCCTAGCGGAGATGGATATGATCGGGTGGTTCTGCTAGTGGCACAATGATACTCCAGTGGTCCGTCAGTGATCCAAATTTGCCGTTCAAAAAAAAAATCTTTTGTATCTAGGTCTCTGCGGTTTCATTTTTATTGTCATTTCCATCTAATTAGCAATCTGGGTTATAAATTCTGCTCTTTTTGTTGTTTTCCTCATTTAAACGAAACGATGGAGTTTCTAATAGAGTTCAGTTATAAATTGACGATTATACCATCCATTTAAATAAGGTAAACGACAAAAAGGGCAGAAATTTCTAACCTAGTTTGCCAATTGGATGGAAATGGCAACAAAAATGAATCTCAAGGACCCAAGTACAAAAAGTTTCATTTTTAGACTGAAGTGGCAAAAGTGACATAAACTTTGAACCATTTTGGCATTTTAATCTAGAGAGAAGATAAAATACATTTATATTAATATACGTAGAACAACTTCAAGCAATTGAAAAAAAAAAAAAAAACTAACTTCGTTTTCATATGTATTTGGGTTTATCGACCTTGTTTATATACAAATATAGTGATGGATCCATAAAATTTTATTAGCGGACATAATATGGGTAGGGTCAAATGAATGAGTCTAACATGATGGATGGATAAGGTCAAATGAATCGAGTGAACTTGGTAAGAATGTTTCTAATCCTGAAAACACATTAAATGTTTGATGTTGATTTTTAATGTCATTTTAAAGACTTTGAAGAGAAACTGATAGGTGTTTTTCCCTTTGAATTTATACCTCTTCTACCCATGTATTTGATGTCATGTTTAAGACCTTAAAGAGAAATTGATAGGTTTCTTTCCCTTCGAACTTATACCTCTTCTACCTATGTAGAGTGTGTGTCTTATAAATCCACGTTTATTTCCAATCAATATGGGTTGACGTGACTATATGATTGGGTATTGTGCTATTTAATAATTAAAAAAAAGACCTTTCTTCCACCCGGTGTCCATAATGCCCTCCACATAGCCCATGGTGTTGCGATGTTCTGCTATTAGTTTGCCGACGTGCGGGGGCTTAGCACCCCACCACTACGCATAACCTTAGATTGCTCCCATTGACATCTCTCGCATAGAACAATTCGAAATCCCCATGAACGACCCACATCATCCAACATTTGAACCACCAAATTGTCTCCACCTTAAAACAACTATGAACCAAATCGACCTCACTAGTAAAAGGGGTGTGGTCCTGTAAAAAATTCAAGTATGGCTATAGGAAATCAACTTTTATTTTTATAATTACATTTGGAAGTTTATGGTCATCCTCATCTATTTCATATGTTTAATTTTTACATGCTTAGCGGAATGGGTCGCAACCCTGAAGTTATTTTCATTGATTAACTTCACCAGTTAAATTAACTAGTATTGTCAGACGGCCCACACACCATCTTTCTTTCGGCCCAACTACTTTTCTACTTTCTTAGTGGGCTACTGAGCTAGTTCGCCGAAACAAATAAATAAAGAACTTTTCTTTTTATAATACTTTAAAATTATATTTAACATTTTTAATTAATATTGTTCACATAAACCTAATTTTCTAATTTATTTTTATGTTTTTTCAAAGTTTTTATTAAGTTCTTTTCTTTTATAATACTTTAAAAATTATTTAATTTTTATATTAAATTTTGTTATTTATTGTATGTAGACAATAGACTAATCATTTCAATTATAAATAAACATGTTAATGTTTTTATTATAAATACTTAACATTCAAGAATAAAATTAATAATTCTTACTAGCATGGGTTACACACTTAAACAACTTAAACTTAAACACAAAAATATATGGATTGAGCCTAATATTGTAACTAATCGGTTCGGTTCGGTTATTGAAAATGATTATCCGAAAGCCGAACAGAAATTTTCGGTTATTAAAAATCCAAAAACCGAACCGCCAGTTTTTGTTTCGGTTTTTTTATTTTTTTTATTTTTCGATTATTTTGGTTATGGTTCGATTATTTTAGTTTCCTCTCAACCCTACCCAACTATACATGTAACCAACTCACGATATTAATAGTATTGGGTGAACGATTGTTTTAATCTTTCTCTAAGGGTGTGCACGGTTTGGTTCGGTTATTAGCATTATCCGTAACCGTAACCGAAGTCACCGGTTAATCGGTTCGGTTAATTCGGTTAATTCGGTTAATTTGTCTGTTTTCGGTTCGGTTAATTTTCGGTTAATAACCAATTCAAACAGAGGCTAAATTTTTTGCTTAAAAATACATGTAATGGATGTATAAATACATGAAATAGGTGTATAAATACATGAAATGGATGTATAAATAAATGAAATGGAGGTATAAATGCATGAATAGATGTTTAAATAAATGAAATGAACGTATAAATAAATGAAATAGAGGTATTATTACATGAAATGAAAGTATAAAACATGAAATACATGAAATAGAAGTATAAAAGCTAGAAATATATAAAAAAAATAAATGATTCGGTTAGGTTCGGTTAATTTCGGTTAACCGATGGTAAAAAAAAATATCCGTTAACCGACTTTCGGTTAATTTAATTTCGGTTAATTTCAGTTCGGTTTTGTTGGTTTTCAGTTCGGTTTCAGTTAATAGTTCGATTATTGCACACCCTACTTTCTAGTCTGACCAAAACAATCATTTTCATCAAAAAAAAAATTACAAACCATCAGTTTGTGTTTCTTTTCCTAGCACTATCCATTAGTTAACTTCTTACACTAAAATGGCCCCTCATTAATTATAATTATAATTATAATTATAATTATAATTATATTATAATTATAATTATAATTATATTATAAATCTGTTAATTCTTAGACCTTGTGAACAGTATCCTGTGCTATATGGCACGCCTTCATTGGCTCTTTTTTCCCTTTTCCCCTTTTCCTTAGTGTATTTATATGGATATTGTTTGGCATTTCTTATATCTTTACACCTAATGGGGTATTTTATTTTCCCTCCGGGTTTTCTTTAGGCTCATGTAGGTTCGATCCATGGGGTATTTTATTTTCCCTCCGGGTTTTCTTTCGGGAAAATAGCGAAATTGGCCAAGACTTGGTCAACTTTTCCAAACTAACCAACTCAAACGTCTCATTGAGACGTTTCACGAGTTCCCACACGTCTCAAAGACGTTTCCTCATCAGCCATCCACCGAAAGCCACGTGTCCACAAGCGCTGAAACGTCTCAGAACACTGAAACGTCTCAGGTGAAACGTCTCAGAACCTGAAACGTCTCAGGTGAAACGTCTTCTGTTCCGCTCATTTTCCGGCGAAGATGGGAAAAAGTTGACTGGGACTCGGCGGCGGGTGGAGAGATAGAGAGAAGAGGTCTCATTTCGGGGATGATGTATTACCGTGGCCGCCGCCGTGAGCAGCGGGGCCGCTCCTTCTCCGCCGTTCTTCCTCTCTCTCTTCCAACTCTCTCCGATCTCTATCTCTCCTCGATTTGTCTCACTGTCTTGGTCGTCATCGGATCACCGGCACCACCAAGAAATCCCACCACCGCCACCGTCGTGAGAGGCGGCGGCTCCGCCTGTCGTCGCTGGAGATCATCGGAGGGGGGCTGCCAGTCGTCACCCAGCGCCGCCGCTGGTCGCCGGAATCGAAGGTTGACAGGAGAGAGGGGTGTTGTAGGGAGTTCTGGTGTTAACATGCAACTTCCAACTTCCATATTATTATTTTGTTTGCATGAAATTTGCAGGCATAGATGGACAGGGAGATATGAAGCTCATTTATGGGATAACGGTTGCAGAAGAGAAGGTCAAAGTAGGAAAGGAAGACAAGGTATAGAAAGATAAACCACTAAAATTAAAATTTTTAAATAAATGTGATGTTCTTATCCCTATGTAAAAGAACAAACCCATCAACGGTTCAAATTTTCTGGTTTCATAAAACAACCGGCGTTTGCAAACGGTGGGTTTATAGAGAGAGAAAGGGAGTGGGGGTGGGGTTGTGGAGAGAGAAAGGGGAGGGGTGGGTGGATTTGTAGAGAGAGAAAGATGAGGAAACGTCTTTGACTGACAACAAAAAGGAAAAGTCAACAAAAAGGAAAAGTGACTGAAAAAGTGTGTCCACACGCTATTAAAAAAAATGATGGGATTGGACACGTGGCTTTGGGTGGATAACTGATGAGAAAACGTCTTTGAGACGTGTGGGAACTCGTGAAACGTCTCAATGAGACGTTTGAGTTGGTTAGTTTGGAAAAGTTGACCAAGTCTTGGCCAATTTCGCTATTTTCCCTTTTCTTTCTGTAGTAAAGAGTAGACACGTGTTGGTAAAAGGTTTTGTTTTGTTTTTTTGTTTTTTTTTTTTTTTGCCCCCGCTGTGCCTCCTTAATTCATGTTTCGATGTTCGTCATGTTGCATTAGATCTTCATTTCTTCTGTTCTGCCTCTTGTCAGGTTCGCGTTTTTTTTCTGTGGGTTTCTTCTGATAGGGTGGTTAAATGGAGGTTTTTATCTGTCGGTATTCTTGGTGAACCTGGGGTTTTGTAATTGATGTTTAACAGTTTTGGCCTCTTCATTTCCAGGTTTGCCCCTTCTATGGGGTTCACCAGCGACGGAACTGGCCACCGTGATACAAGAACGAGATATCATTAAATCACCGTCTCTTTAACTCCAGGTTTGCCCCTTCTCTAAGGTTTTGATTTGGGGTTTTAGGGTTTCTTCATATATTTTAACTGTATTAATTACAAAAAAGTGATATGTTGAAGGCTTGTCTTATATCTTAACAATTGGAATGTGATAATTCTTTTTAGTCAAAACTGTAGGAAATGGCTAAAAAAAGCACATCGAGGGGACTTTAAAGATTCATTCAGTTGTTAATAATTCGTTTATATTGACTATTGGTGGAAAGTTTATTCTGATCACGAATTTATTCGATGAAAAAAATAAACATGATTTTTTTGTTCGTTTTAATCAAATAAATGGAAAAGTAAAAATGTATAGTAACATATTAATCATGTCCTTTTCAAATATTTGTTGAAATTTTGTTTTTTACTATCTTCCACAGGTAATTTGTTGGTTTGATCTTCAAACCGAGTGTGTTTAAACTGAATCCTATCTGACCTGATTTGATCTAGAGAATTGATCTGATTTCTAAAGTATATTTTATGGTTGAGTATGCTTCAGGAGTAATTTCATCAACCATGGTATGGGACCTGAATGAAGAGCAACGTTTAAGTTCTATTCCTCTCGCATCAGATTGCGGCATTTTAGCAATGGTAGGTTGACTATCTTTCTCAATATGTCTTGTCTTTACATATTGTTTAGTACAAAGTTTGTTAGTATAACCGACATCGCTGCTATGAAGCCCACACGTGTTCTACGCCACCAGAGTCACTGGTCGACCAAACTGTCGACATGATGGTATGTGTTTGATTTTGATTTGGTTTTGAATAAGTGTGTCTGTCAACCTGTTTGATTTTGATTGGTGGTTTTTTTACTATGATTTAAGTGTTTCGCGTGGTTGTCGTTTTTAAGGCTTCAAATGTTTCAGCATAGGGCTAGGTTGAAAATACCAATTCAGGCATTTTGTTAAATGTAGTTATTTTAGACACAAATTTTCATAACATTTTGACATTTTAAAAAGTTCTGTTGGCTGTGTAATTCACTCAACCCAAAAGGGATAGTTTACAGTTCAATTGAGAAGCGAAACTGGGTAATGGGGATCATAAACACACGGGTTACTTAACATATTTTTTTTCCGGATGCGTGGTACAACATGATTTTCATGATATTTAATGTAGTGATTATTTTATATGTAAAATTTCTTCAATTCCATTTTTTAAAAGTTAATAGAAACTAGCAAAGAGAATATAAAAATAAATTAAATCATCAAACTTCTGAGTTTAACCATGTCTTCACAGTTTACTTGGTTCGCTTGACTAATCTGACTCAAAAGAGTTTGTTTGCTGTTCAGTCGAGATGCAAAATTTGGTAATTGAAACGTGAACATCTTCATCGCTTAATATGTTTTCGTGTGCACTGTGCAACGTGATTTTGATTACATCTTAGGTAGTTTCTGGTTGAATTGTTCTTGCAATTGTCGTTTAGTATGCTTTTATTGTTTGGCTAATTGGTTTAGGGTTGTGGGTTGTGTTTTCTTCGCATTAGTTCATCGAGAATTATGTGGCGTTTTCTATCTTTTTTTTTGCATGAAATGTGGGTTTCATGTGCACAGTTCAAATACACTTAACGAAAATGTTTATCATCACTAATTGCAATTTATGTACGTTAGTGTGGCTTGTCTCATAATGGAACACCCTGGAGTCTCTGAACTTATGCCACTAATTCTGTACACGAGATGGCATACAAGAAAAAGTGAATATCATGTAAGTGACATCGCATTTATATCTTCAATCCAAACCAATATTGAATACACTAACACATATCTAAACATCACTACCGTGACCGATAACTGAGGAAGAATCCAAGCAGTGATTTTCGACCGTGTAGGCAAGCAACTCTTAGGAAAGACATGCGAAGAACTAGCCGCAGATGAAGACCCCATGAAAACCCTGTACGCAGTTATGGGCAAGGAAGCATACATGAATATCCAGCTACAGCATGACAAGGGGACGCGCACATTGAAATGGGCTGTTAACAAAGTTTCATTTGCAGCCACTGAGAACGTTGAACCAAATTCCTCCAGTCTCGCTGATGCAATAAAGACGCCGCATCCAACCATGCCAGCCCAAAAAGCAAACACTAGAAACGCAGCCAAGGAGCAATTGAAGTTCCACGGTAAGCTGACTCAAACGAAAGTTAACCTCTTCGTCACAATATTAACCTTAAACAGCTTTTTACTTTCCTTATATTCAACAAATGATAATAGCAAACACGTTTTTGGCTGCAGACTCGGTTCAACCGTCCAAAAGGCCTGGCAAAGGCACCCTCACGGACTAAAATCCAGTTAACAACACTCTTTCATTTTATACACCTAGAACAACTACGTGTGGGATGGCAGCCAAGAGCAAGAAAAAGTCTTTAAGTAAATTCTTTTGTACAAATGATGCTGACTGTCTTCAAGCTGCAAGCCGCATATACAAGCGGCGTAACACATCATCCTTGTAAAAAGTGTAGCTAATGATTAAATGTTAATGACGCTGATATGTATGCTAGACATACCACTTTTTTGATGGTTGTTTCCGTTAAAACAACATGATAATCTAATGATCTTCGGTTACTAATATAACGAAATCCCACACCGACAACTGAAACTAACATTTAATGTCGCACTGACAACCAATTGAAACTAACATTTAATGTCGCGCAACGCGCGAACGCTCGAATACACCTAGTTTTTTTAAAAACATATATAATTAAAACTAGGTTATTCCCCGGGTAGATACCCAGGTAGGAAAATTTAAATTACAATCAAAAGCAACAATAATATACGGGTTCAATAGTCATCAAGACACCCTTAAATCTTTTTATGAATATGTGTGTTGAGAAATGATATGTTTTTTTATTTTTTGAAAAAAAAATACATTTAAACATGAACCTTGAAATAAAAGAAACGTTCCGTTACTTATGTAGATATTAAATTACATTAAACTGAAAAATGTAGCTCCCAATCATGAATTTCTCAACTGATTCGTGTACATATAAAAATTATTCTAAGGTTCTTAATACACGATATTTTTCTAAGCAAAATAAAGATACATTGGATTCGTGTACAACCAAGAAAAACAATGAGAAATTTTGTTTTTTTAGTTTTGGTAATGATAAGCAAAAAATAACAGTAACACAATCAGCTACCTCTAGGTGTTTGTCCAACGTAATGACGTATGTTGTCGTATAGGCCATCACTTGGCAATTGTGATTTGTGGTCAACAAATTGTTAACTTGTTACAATTTTGGGTTTGCAAAAGCCTTTTAATCAATGTATCACATATTTGAGTGACCCAAATTGTACTTAGGCTTTTGCAAACCCAAATTGTTAACTTGTTACAATTTTTGAATGACTGCAAGCTATACTTTGTTTGAACCATGTGTTCACATATTTGAAAGATAAAAATAAGTTATCTTATATAAAAGTGCATTCGGCTATAAAAGAGACTGTAAGTTTCAGTTACATCAAATTACTTAAAATAAGAAGATTTAAAAAAATTAATACATTGTTTAGTGAAAAAAAATATTAAATCGCTCTAAAAATAGCCTCCCATGTTCTTCATTTTCATCTCGTGCAAGCTCTAGAAATTCATACAGTACATGATCTTCCATAACAAAAAGTTCCCATCGGAATCGCGCCTCCCATGACGCCAATCATTGGGAAATCCTAGTTTAAAAAAATGAGTTAGTATGCATCAAAAACACTTTGGGTTACTTTTGACTCGCTCAACTCTTTTTAGTTGATTTTTTTATTTGTCGTGTTTGATTAGTTTGAGATTAAAATGAACCAAAGTAACTCATAGAAAAGTAAATGGGTCAAAACTACCACCAAACCTTATAGGACTGGTTGGTCAAACTCGAATTGACCCGTTTATAAGCTCTGGATTATGATGTTGCGAAATTGTATAGGGGTGTCCCGTGTCTTCGATCGTGTTTGCAAATTGATTATCGTGTTTCAAATTTTAGAACTTGCCAATGAATGATTAGGTTCGAACAATGTTTATATCGATAACAAAAGTCAAACACAAGGTTGACTTTCCGCATGTATATATAAGTTGATGTTTACCTGGTCCTGGAATGGAAATGCTTTCTTTTTACCGTAATGGAACTCCTTAGGATATAGTGAATGATCTCGGGCTCAGGGAATCCACCAGCTTGCAAGATTAAATCGTAAAATATCTTGTTATAAATTTTTCGATTATAGCTTCAAAAATTATAAAGAAATTTACCTTAGCGCAAGCTCTTGCTAATAATTATTAGTTTTACACTTTTACTAACATTTACTTGACCGAGTTGGGTTACTTGCAAACCTGATTTGGGAATGGGGATGGGTCGGCCCGCTTTCAACCTATGGAAAATCCACTCTTCGACAGGGTTGTAGTTCAACGGGCCGTAGATATAAACGGGTCTTATAGAAGTGTAGTTGACACCTTTTGACTCTAGTAAGATCTCGGTCTCGAGATTCCCCCTGTGTCGGCTTTTAGGGTCAACCGCATCAATCTGTAGCGTATTCAATTACATCAACTTGGTTATATGGAATAAGATGAGTAAAAGGCTGTTTAAAAAATGTTGAAAACGGACCTCACGATGTGGTAAAATATCGGAATCCAAGGTAAACACCGGCTCTTAAAGCAGTATATGTACCTGTAATTTAGTAAAATATTCAAAAAAAATACATAAATAAAATATATTTTTATAACCATGTCGATCAGAATTGTCGTATATTGCATATAGATATATCTAAACAAAATTTATGAAATAAACTTATCAAGTATATATAACTATAAAATATATGATCATTTCATATAAAAAGATACTTATAGCACATATATATATATATATATATATATATATATATAGAGGCCGGTTAACATACAAATACACTAATCGTACATTACGTACGGTACAACAACAACCGTCCGATCATCTCATTTAAAGCGCGTGTTTAACAATTAAATTTATCAAATTAGGATTAATAAAAAAGAGACCGCCAAGGTTAAAATCGTCAAATTTAAGATCAAAACACCTGATAAACGGAAAAACAAAACCTCAAAAATCATAACGACAAATCCTAAAATCAAAACCAAAAACGAAATTATAACAATTAATCAAAAATCGATCGATTCCTATTCACCAAATCGATCGATTCATATTCACAAATTCGTCTGAGAAAATGAACTTCTGATTAATTTAAAAATTCTGGAAGGACTGACTATCGAAGAAGATGATGCAGAATGTCAAATCATGTGCGAAATCATCGACAATGCAAATGCGAATTCAGTAAAAAGGGAAATTCTTTGAAATTTCATATAGTTTGCGAATTCATGATATGCAAATGCGATTTCAGTAAAAAAGTTAAGTATTCTATGATATTTTATATAGTTTGCGAATTCATGATAATGCACATGCGATTTCAAAAAACTCTTCATATAGGTGCTGTTTGTTTTTTCTTCTTGAAAACCTCTTCTGCTGCAGGTCACATCTGCAGGCATCTGCAGGAGAAGAGGTGGACCAAATGTCTTCAGTCTGTAAGGAGATGAGGGTTTGTTTTTTCTTTTATATAAAACCTCTTCTTCTTCTTCTAGGTTTTAACACACACAATCTGCACCTCCACTCTCTCTCTACTCTCTCTCTACAATCTGCACCACCGCCATTATCACCACCGCCACCACTTCACCACCGCCATCTCTCTCTACTCTCTCTCTACTCTCTCTCTCTACAGTCGCTGATTTAGGGTTTCGATTTTAGGGTTTTCGTTTTGGGGTTTTCGTTTTGGGGGTTTTGTTGTGGGGGTTTTGTTTGTGATGTTGATGATGATGTCGGAGGTGGTGGCGGAGTGGAGGTGGAGCAGAGGTGATGGCGGAGTGGAGGCTGGAGCAGCGGAGGTGGTGATGATGATGATGATGGCGGAGCAGTGGTGGTGGTGGCGGAGCAGCGGAGGTGGTGGCGGAGTGGAGGTGGTGGTGGCGGAGCAGGGGTGGTGATGATGATGATGATGATGGTGGCGGAGCAGTGGTGGTGATGGCGGAGCAGGGGCGGAGCATGGGTGGAGGTGGAGGTGGTGCCAAGAAGAGGTAAAGCTCTTCTTGGAGAAGCTTTGGTTTTATCACTTCCTCATGAAGAGGCTGGGGAGAGACAGGAAGCACTTCTCAAAAAAAAAAAACAAACACTCTTTTGAGGCTAAACATCTTCCCGCGTCTGCACGGTGCAGACAGAAGAGGCAGGAAGCTCTTTTTGAAAAAAAACAAACACCACCATAGTGTGCGATTTCAGATATTATACACATGCGATTTCAGAAAAAAGGATATTTATATGTTGGTCTCTTACAGTTTGCGAATTTCTTTCGAATCAAGTGCGATTTGGATAAGAACACTGCAAAAAAAAACTTTAAAAAATACTTTGTAATAAAAATGCAAAAAAAAAAAAAAACAAACAAACTACCAATCTTAAAAACTAAAAATAATACTATTTTATATAAAAAAAACTTAATTTATTAACGATGTGACTATAATTTGAGATGTAATGATGAATTTTACAATAAATACTACAGAACTTACCACCCTACCTTCCATATTAAGACATAGAAGACCAAATAAAACACACACAAAAACACAGACCAAACAAAAATGGCATCTGAAGATATAGAAAAAATAAAAAACATTGCAATCAAAGAGCTATTGTCAACTCGCACGTTGACAGAAATAAGCACTGATGTCACCTCTTCTCATCTGGTTCTTGATGTGCAGGGCAAAATTCTTGAACAAATCAAGAACAATCAAGCAGTATGGGAAAAGCTACTTCAAGAACCACCATCAAGCTTCAGAGACAAAGCTTTGGATCACATAAAAGAGCAATCTCGAGCTGATGACTTAGCCTTCTCTTTCCTGACAGATGCTCTAAACACTGTGAAGGAGAAGATGGAGTTCAGCTCTACTGAACGTGACAAAATCTTTGCTTCAAGTAACTAAATTTCTGTTTAATCGTTTTATGGTTGTAGCTGTGTTTGACAATAACAACTATTTTGTATTTTGGATATATGTTTTGAACAAATCTTATGCTTTATTATAATTTAAAATCGCATGAATGAATTAGAGATCTTTGCCACAAAAAAAAAACAAGATAACTTAAAATCGCATGTATTAAAAGTGAAATCGCATGTGAAAAATGATATAAACTAAATATAAACTGATGCATATAAAATCGCATGTTTATACTACTAAAATCGCATGTGAAAAATGATATACACAAATGAATATAAAATCGCATGTGTTTCGTATAAATTCGCATTTACATTTAAAAAAAATTACTCATCCTCGTCATCTTCAGACACCTCTTCCCACTGATCTTCTTCTTCAGATCCATCATCACTACTGTAATCTTCAAAGTCATCTTCCTCTTCGTCGTTTTCACCCTCATTGTCTTTGTCTCTCACACTATCTTCAATCTGGACACCCTTCATCTTCTTTTTTCCCTGTTTACCTTGTTGTTTGGCTTTAAGCTCGCCGCAAGTCCGAATGTCATGACCTTTTTCATTGCATACGCTACATGTCCTTGACCTTTTCCCTTTGCGGCTGATCATTTGTTCCTTCTTAGATTTAATCCTTCTATGCGAGCCGCGACCTTTGTTTCTTATACCAGCCGGCACACGAACAGTGGGGGGAGCATTAGTTACTGGTTGTTGATAACCAATCAACTTTGAAAATCGGTCAAATTTTGGATCAAGTTGCTTGGTTATGCGACTCTGATCAACTCTCTCTTTAAGCTGCATCATTTGATCCCTCACTAAGACAAGTTGATCAAGGTCGGAAATCAAATTAGTAACCAAATACTCCCCTGTGTGAATGATTTCACGAGCAATCCGTTTAACCTTGTTTTGCACATCCTTACCACCGATATTTAGATTGTACTTCACATTTAACTCATTGGGCACCACATCTGTGACACCCCGTTAAAACACGCTAGCTTGGCAGTGGCTGCTTCAACTTTCGGGACGAAAGTTCTTAAAACTTGGGGATAATGTGACACTCGAGGTTTTTCCGAACGAACACCTTGTAATATTTTGTGTATATAATTATTATTAAATGAAAACGTGATCTTTGTTTGCTTAATGTGTGTTGAATGTACGTATTACATGTAAATGTACGTGAGTAGAGACCATGACTCGCAACCGGGCGGTTGCGAGTGGGCCTTTGGGCCGTAACCGGTTTGGGCCGAAACCCCAAGCCCAACCCGAAACATCCCTTGGTATATATACCCTACCTTTCCCCACTTTCCCTCATTTCATACACAACACACAAACACACTTATACTATTTTCCTCTCAACAAGAAACCCCAAACAACACCCCAACCTTCTCCAACTATTCGGATTCAAGCAAGGATCTCGGACAAGGACTCGGTCAAGACCATCACTCGGACACTTCATCTTCTCTCATTCTCTTCTCTTTGTTTTCGGCTCCTCCTTTTCATAACCGGTTAGTGTTATCTTTTTGTGTATAAGATTTAGGCATGTTGTATGAACTAAGGAATGCTTGGTTAGTAGTTTTATGTATGATTCTTAGGATGGTTTGTGAAACTTGAACTATATGTGAAAACCCTTGTGTATGAAAGCATGATAATATGTTTACATGGCCAAAAGAATAGTGTTTTAGGAATGATTATGCCAACCGAACCATGTCTAAGGTTACAAAAATGCATGTTCTTGTTCTTGCATGATGATCTTGCTTGAAATATGCGTGATTTTGGTTCATAAATATATGATTATGTTGATATGAAAACCCTAGAAAATGATGAACATAAAGATAAACTTGTTTGAATATGACTTGAAGATATAAAAATGGCAAAGTTTGATCTATCTTTATTAATATTCAGATGAGGAAAAGTGTTAGTGAAATATTATTGGTTGTTTCCTAATCTGGGTCTGAATACATGGTACAATTTCGGACTGTTACATCTGCATCATCACGTGTATGTGAAAGGGACAGCTTACGACTCGCAACCGCACCGTTGCGACTCGCAACCACGGCATTACGACTCGAGACCACGCCGTTGCGACTCGCAACCAAAGCATGACAAGTCGAAACCACGAGGTTGCGACTCGAGACTACGACGGTTGCGACTCGCAACCAAAACGTGACAACTCGAGACCACGGTTGCGACTCGCAATCACAGCGTGACAAGCCGAGACCATCCGGTTGCGACTCGAGACCTTCTGGTTGCGACTGGGCCGTCCACTTAGGTTATTGGGCCATTCTGTGTTAACTTGGACTATCTGTTAAATGGACTATGTGTTGCTGTGTTCTGTTTGACTGTGTTACTGTTAGGGCCGGCCCAATAACCCCATGACTGTTTGTATTGTTTTGCATGTTACGTGCCAGTTATATGTATAGTTTTTACGTGACTGCTTGAGCACCAAACCTGACCTATACCGGTAACCATGTTAGGACGTGGTGACCAGCGTGTTTGACAAGTAACATAAATCTACCGAGCAACCCAAGGTGAGTTCACAACTTAAAAGCATGCGTCCCGGTGGTTTGGGACACGAGACTAAAACAACCCTATCCCCTGGTAAAAGGGGATACCATTTACATACCTTCCCTGGTTATTGGGAACAAAACTACTTTTCCTTCCCTGGTTATTGGGAACAAAACTACTTTTCCTTCCCTGGTTATTGGGAACAAAACTTACTATTCCTTCCCTGGTTTTGGGAAACCTTTTGGTTAATTACTGTTTATACGGGTTGCAACTAACGGCACTAAACGAAACTCTATCACTCAAGTCCCTACTACAAATACCGATTAGTCGCCGGGTTCAGGCGAGCGGGTTATTAGTTGATAGCGCTATTTAGGTGTTTACCAGCCTCACACCGTGCCCTGGTTTGGGATCGGTCGTGAACTAATAGACTCAGAAATCCGTCAATGATGATAGAACATTGACATCGGGGCATCCTGCGGATACGCAACGGTTACCTAGTGTTCGGTATTGGAAAAACAGTTTAGTCGCTAACTTTTGGGGTAGCTCCCCAGGGCATGTATAAACGGGTAAATTAACCGGTGAAACAGGCTTTTGGTAATTAAAACTGGACAACTAGTGAACTCACTCAGCATTATTGTTGACCCCTTACTGCATGCTTGCAGGTAACCAATGATTCAGGAGCGGCTGCTTGGGGAGGTGTAGTGTTCGTCAAACCCGTGCGTTGGGACAACTGTTCTGAACAGAGAACTGTCTTTAAAACTATTTTAGTTTATGCTTCCGCTGTTTTGATGAACTAATTACCGAATCTAAACTCTAATGTTGTTAATTACTTCGGATATTAAATATTTCTATTATTAACTAAATGCTCAGTATAATTGGTGGCTGGATATTGGTCAGTCACGCCCTCGAAGCGGGTGTTATCCGCAGGTGGATTTTGGGGGTGTGACAGATTGGTATCAGAGCCATTGGTTATAGTGAACTTGGTTTTAAAAAGGGAAAAATCTTTTTGGAGAAAACCAGACTATAACCTGTGACTCGCGACGACACTACACTCCAAGTGCAAGGCTCGACACCTTTGACCTCATAGCTCGGACCAGTGTTTACTTGCTTGCTTATGTTTCCTGTTTTGCTATACGTACTAGTATGCCTAACTAGTGAACGCCCACATATGATATTGCATGTGATTGCACGTTAGCACACCAATATGAATTCCTGTACACTTTCTAGTATCATGTGATTGATAGGGTGGTAATTCCCTAAACCTCCATGACTTACACTACTTGATACTCTTTGAAATCTACTCGGGTATGGGGAACCATTTGACATGAGTTAAGAGGAGCTGAGATGAGCATGCAAATCGCAATGTTATTGTGGGTGCACACATAATAATAATGTGAGGTGCATGCGAGTCCCAGTAAGGCTTAACAAGTGAAAAAGGGGTTCCGTTTCGTTGTTTGTATGATGGGAAACACAACAGTCCATAGGAGCCGTAGCAGTGATTGTCTCCTACCCGAACACGATCTTCTCACTTCTCACTGCACCCCTTTCGAATCTCGAGGCTATCGAGTATTACCTGAACACCCATGTGAACGCCTAGCGAACTGTGTAGAACATTAGGTGCTTGTACGAACATCCCCGGGATGGATGTTGAAACGACAATGATTGGTCTATATCCTTCTCACCTTTCTTCGCTTGCTGGAACTTAACGTGTTGACGTCTTGAATCCCGAAGTGCGACCACTTCTGCAACACTATCTCAACATACCGTGTATTACTCAGTCAAGAGGGTAGACGTAGCACCTTACTGGCTTCAGCATTTGAACGACCCTAGTCACCGACAACGAGCATCAGCGAATTGACGCCAATCGAACCCTTAACCCTAGCCAGCGGCTCATAGGAGCCAGCTCTTACGAATCAGTCGGGCCATAAGCGATGACAATTGACAATGGTGCGGAAATGCGTAACGGCCAGCTCAATAAGCACACCTTGGGACGCGGCACGGAAACGTGACAAGACGGACTTGTCAGTGAAGGATCGTAGCGCGCCATTTCAAGCAACGACATCAGAAACAACAGTCGCGACAACATAAAGGTCAACAACCAGGGGAATAATGATAGTAACGGGAATCCTCGCAACCGTAACAACAACATTGGAAATGATGCTCGTGGAAGGGCATTCAGGATTGGCGCAGGCAACGTCAGGCGTAGTAGCAACATGGTAGCTTGTATGGGTAGTTGATTGCTTCATCTCTATTCTGCTTGACCCTGATACTTCTTGAAACCGAACCAAATGTGGAATCGACTGATGGCAAGTCAAATAAAATCTCAAAGGTTCGTTAGGATGTAAACACGACCTTGTGGGACGAGTGTCCGATGTCGACCCTCCTTCTACCACACTCGATGGTTACAATGCAGTAGTTAGCGTGAATTGGTTACCCCGGGATCACACGAACATACTCAGTGAGGAGAAAACTTTGTGTGGAGAATCGGCATTTGTTCTAAAGCATCAGAGTAGTTCAATAGTTAGCGCCATTTCAGCTGTGAAGGCCAGAAGTGTCTACAGAGGGGTTACTCCGCTGTGTTAGCAACCGCTACGGATGTTAAGGTTAAGGAAAAGTGGATCGAGGATCCACCAGTTGTTCGTTGTTTCTCTCGGCGTGCTATCCGAAGAACATTCAGTTTTACTTCCGAAAATTTGTTAGGCGGAATCTCAGTTTGATATCACGTCTGAGGCAGCCCTGATTACTTGTACTTTTACCATTTTGCGCCAGGAAGGTCGCAAGATCTATCAAAGCAACTATAGGAACCGTTGGACAGGAGTTTTGTAGGGTCTAGTTCTTTGCTTTGGGGGAGCCCCACTTATCCTAGGGAAGATGGGCCTTTTCGTGTGTATACTGACTATTAAGAACTCATCAAGGTGACAGCCCATAACCGTTTGTTTCGATCCTGTATTGACAACCTGTTGACCAGTCAGATGGGTCATGCTCCTATGTGAAGAGTGAGTAGTGAACGAACTAACATCAGATGGAAGTCCAAAGGGAGGATGTTCCTAAAACGGCATAGTGAACGCAATAAGGCCATTTCCAGGAGACACCGGATGAATTATTCCATGACCTTTGGGGGTGAACAACCCACCAGCTGCTTTATGGATCACACTGCAACTGTGTTTATCTAGTACGTTTTGAATCACTTCTAGGAGAAAGGGGCACCTTGAACAACACTGGTATTCCATTGTGGAGCTTCTGGGGGAGGAGCGTCTACGTGCGAAGTCTACCTAAGTATGACTTCAGGATTCGGGAAGTACACATTTTCTTTTTATCAAACAAAGTGGGAATACACATGGATCTCGCTAAGATCCATTTTGTTAGGAACTGATCAACATCAAAGATCCCTTCGAGGATACAGGAGTTTCTTGGTCCCACTAGATACTATCGCAGCTTAATCACAAGATTTTCGAAGATCGCACAGCTTAAGTCCCGTTGGCACAGCAGGGTGTTGTGTTCGTGAAAGACCAAAACAGGAGGACGTCTTTTCAGCTTTCGAATCCCAACTTTGTAATGCACTGAGCATCATCTTCACCCTAGGGTACGGGTGATCTAGCGGTATACCATGATGCTTCGAATTAGGATCCCAGTTACACACGGATGCAACGCGAGAAGGTTATTGCTTACGCCTCTCGACAACTTAGGACGCACGAAAGGAACTACACAACGCTTGATTTGGAACTGGGAGCAGTGATCTTCGCACTTAAGTTATGACGGCATTACCTATACGGAACCAAGTGCGCTATCTACACCGACCACAGAAGTTTAGAACACATATTCAAGCAGAAGGAACTGAATATGCGACAGCGACGATGGGTCGGACTGCTGAATGATTACGAGCTGCTCAGATAGAAGCACTGAAACCAGAGAACGTTAGAGCTGAAGCCCTACGCGGGTCAAGGCAACGCGTAGAACAGAAGGAAGACGGTACTTATTATGTAACAGGACGCATTTGGGTCCCACTCTATGACGACTTACGAGAATTTGCGATGAATGAAGCGCACAAATCTCGCTACTCAGTACACCCTGGTTCGGACAAGATGTACCACGATATTAAGACTACGTATTGGTGGCCTAGCATGAAGGCCCACACAGCAACTTACGTCAGCAAGTGTTTGACTTGTGCGCGAGTCAAGACAGAATATCAGAAACCCTGAGGCCTACTCCAACAACCAGAGCTACCACAATGGAAATGGGAGCAAATTTCCATGGATTTCGTTACTGGCCTACCTAGATCACAGCGCGGAAACGATACTATCTGGGTGATCGTGGATCGACTCACGAAATCCGCACACTTCTTGGCGATCAAAGAAACAGATGAATTCTCCACTCTGGCGAAGATATACCTCAAGGAAGTTGTTTCGAGGCACGGGGTGCCCAACTCTATCATCTCTGATCGAGATGCACGTTTTACTTCGGAACTGTGGCAAGCAATGCACAAGTCTTTTGGCTCATGTTTAGATATGAGCACAGCGCATCACCCACAGACGGACGGGCAGTCCGAACGCACCATTCAAATATTAGAAGACATGCTTCGCGCTTGAGTAAACGACTGTGGCAACAGCTGGGAAAGGCATCTGCCACTCGTGGAATTCTCGTATAATAACAGCCACCACACCAGCATTAAAGCTGCTCCGTTTGAGGCATTGTACGGACGTAAATGCCGGTCACCTCTTTGTTGGGCAGAGGTGGGGGATAGTCAAATCATTGGTCCAGAACATGTGGTAGACACTACTGAGCGGATTGCTCAAATACGACAACGCATGACGGCCGCTCGCGACCGTCAGAAAGCTTACGCCGATAAGGGCAGGAAACCACTTGAGCTCCAGGTTGGGGAGCGGGTATCACTCAAAGTTTCACCCTGGAAGGGTGTGGCTCGTTTTGGTAAACGAGGCAAACTCAACCCACGGTACGTTGGACCTTTCGAAATCCTTGAGAAAATAGGCAAGGTGGCCTACAGACTGAACTTGCCAGCAGAACTCGGTGCAGTTCACAACGTTTTCCATGTGTCGAATCTGAAGAAGTGTCTGTCAGATGAGACGCACGAAGTTCCTCTGAAGGAACTCACGATCGATGAACAGTTGAAATTCGTCGAAGAACCTGTCGAAATCACGGACCGGGATGTTAAGGTCCTCAAGAGCACTAGAATACCTCTTGTTCGAGTTCGTTAGAACTCACGTCGCGGCCCAGAGTTTACCTGGGAGCGGGAGGACCAGATGAGGTCCAAGTATCCCCAGTTATTCCCAAACGAAAACCCCAGCACTGAAGCTACAACCGAATTTCGGGACGAAATTCCAAACTAACGGGGGGATGATGTGACACCCCGTTAAAACACGCTAGCTTGGCAGTGGCTGCTTCAACTTTCGGGACGAAAGTTCTTAAAACTTGGGGATAATGTGACACTCGAGGTTTTTCCGAACGAACACCTTGTAATATTTTGTGTATATAATTATTATTAAATGAAAACGTGATCTTTGTTTGCTTAATGTGTGTTGAATGTACGTATTACATGTAAATGTACGTGAGTAGAGACCATGACTCGCAACCGGGCGGTTGCGAGTGGGCCTTTGGGCCGTAACCGGTTTGGGCCGAAACCCCAAGCCCAACCCGAAACATCCCTTGGTATATATACCCTACCTTTCCCCACTTTCCCTCATTTCATACACAACACACAAACACACTTATACTATTTTCCTCTCAACAAGAAACCCCAAACAACACCCCAACCTTCTCCAACTATTCGGATTCAAGCAAGGATCTCGGACAAGGACTCGGTCAAGACCATCACTCGGACACTTCATCTTCTCTCATTCTCTTCTCTTTGTTTTCGGCTCCTCCTTTTCATAACCGGTTAGTGTTATCTTTTTGTGTATAAGATTTAGGCATGTTGTATGAACTAAGGAATGCTTGGTTAGTAGTTTTATGTATGATTCTTAGGATGGTTTGTGAAACTTGAACTATATGTGAAAACCCTTGTGTATGAAAGCATGATAATATGTTTACATGGCCAAAAGAATAGTGTTTTAGGAATGATTATGCCAACCGAACCATGTCTAAGGTTACAAAAATGCATGTTCTTGTTCTTGCATGATGATCTTGCTTGAAATATGCGTGATTTTGGTTCATAAATATATGATTATGTTGATATGAAAACCCTAGAAAATGATGAACATAAAGATAAACTTGTTTGAATATGACTTGAAGATATAAAAATGGCAAAGTTTGATCTATCTTTATTAATATTCAGATGAGGAAAAGTGTTAGTGAAATATTATTGGTTGTTTCCTAATCTGGGTCTGAATACATGGTACAATTTCGGACTGTTACATCTGCATCATCACGTGTATGTGAAAGGGACAGCTTACGACTCGCAACCGCACCGTTGCGACTCGCAACCACGGCATTACGACTCGAGACCACGCCGTTGCGACTCGCAACCAAAGCATGACAAGTCGAAACCACGAGGTTGCGACTCGAGACTACGACGGTTGCGACTCGCAACCAAAACGTGACAACTCGAGACCACGGTTGCGACTCGCAATCACAGCGTGACAAGCCGAGACCATCCGGTTGCGACTCGAGACCTTCTGGTTGCGACTGGGCCGTCCACTTAGGTTATTGGGCCATTCTGTGTTAACTTGGACTATCTGTTAAATGGACTATGTGTTGCTGTGTTCTGTTTGACTGTGTTACTGTTAGGGCCGGCCCAATAACCCCATGACTGTTTGTATTGTTTTGCATGTTACGTGCCAGTTATATGTATAGTTTTTACGTGACTGCTTGAGCACCAAACCTGACCTATACCGGTAACCATGTTAGGACGTGGTGACCAGCGTGTTTGACAAGTAACATAAATCTACCGAGCAACCCAAGGTGAGTTCACAACTTAAAAGCATGCGTCCCGGTGGTTTGGGACACGAGACTAAAACAACCCTATCCCCTGGTAAAAGGGGATACCATTTACATACCTTCCCTGGTTATTGGGAACAAAACTACTTTTCCTTCCCTGGTTATTGGGAACAAAACTACTTTTCCTTCCCTGGTTATTGGGAACAAAACTTACTATTCCTTCCCTGGTTTTGGGAAACCTTTTGGTTAATTACTGTTTATACGGGTTGCAACTAACGGCACTAAACGAAACTCTATCACTCAAGTCCCTACTACAAATACCGATTAGTCGCCGGGTTCAGGCGAGCGGGTTATTAGTTGATAGCGCTATTTAGGTGTTTACCAGCCTCACACCGTGCCCTGGTTTGGGATCGGTCGTGAACTAATAGACTCAGAAATCCGTCAATGATGATAGAACATTGACATCGGGGCATCCTGCGGATACGCAACGGTTACCTAGTGTTCGGTATTGGAAAAACAGTTTAGTCGCTAACTTTTGGGGTAGCTCCCCAGGGCATGTATAAACGGGTAAATTAACCGGTGAAACAGGCTTTTGGTAATTAAAACTGGACAACTAGTGAACTCACTCAGCATTATTGTTGACCCCTTACTGCATGCTTGCAGGTAACCAATGATTCAGGAGCGGCTGCTTGGGGAGGTGTAGTGTTCGTCAAACCCGTGCGTTGGGACAACTGTTCTGAACAGAGAACTGTCTTTAAAACTATTTTAGTTTATGCTTCCGCTGTTTTGATGAACTAATTACCGAATCTAAACTCTAATGTTGTTAATTACTTCGGATATTAAATATTTCTATTATTAACTAAATGCTCAGTATAATTGGTGGCTGGATATTGGTCAGTCACGCCCTCGAAGCGGGTGTTATCCGCAGGTGGATTTTGGGGGTGTGACAACATCCTTCGTCCATCTCTTCATAACATATTTGTTTGGAATTTCTTTAACACCAAACATCTTGAAAAGAAAATATATGTGTTTGCATAGCAGCCTATATTGCTCAAAACGCAAACAGCTACACTCTGCAGTTACATCATTTTCAAGATTCTTGAACCACACCTAGAAATAACCAAAAAAAGTTAATAAAATTTAAAACTGCATATATAAAAATAACAATTTCGCATGTCTAAACCATCATGTAAGTGAATAAAATTAAAATCGCATGCGAATCATAACAATTTCGCATGTCTAAAAAATTATGTAAATAAATAAACTAAAATCGCATATGTAATGTAACAAATTCGCAAGTCTAAAAAACATGTAAAATACCTCCAATAAACCATCGCCATGTGCTTTAAAGTCCTTCAACAATATTCTGATACGTGGACCTTCAACTTTGGTGTCCATGGGCAAACATTCGGAAATTGTTCCATGTATCTCTACTTGCTGATCAAAAAATATAGACCTGGTGTAGATCTTAGCAGCTGTAACAACTCTCACCCAAAACTATAAATTATTATTTTATTTAACCAATAGGAAACCCTAATTGAGACATCCAAGTGATTTGGCATAAACCCTAAAATTTCCGGAACAATCGGAATCAGGATCAGGGCCCCTAAAACCCAAGGGGGATAAAACCCTATTGACGATTATCAACAGAAGTCGTTGTTTAAATTCTATTGGCCAAAACTGTTGAATCAGCCAAGCTAGTCCCAAGCCTAGCTACCCTATAAAATTTACGTGTCCCTTACGGACCGTAAGGGTTATGGCTTACGGTTCGTAAGCGTAGCCAATTTTGTGTATAAATAGCCGACTTTGGGACTTGAATTCTGCCTTTAGAACGACGTCCAAACTCGCTGTATACGTCGAATTAGAACAGTAACAATACAATTAACACACACGGATCACGAAGTGCTGCCGCAATCAGGGTAATAACTCGATCGCTATTACGATTCAACGTCCGATCGATTATAACTATCCAACGATTGTCCGAGTGCTGCTCAAATTGAGCTTCTACTTTGATTATTCTTCGTGATTTCGACTTGAATATTTGAGTGTTGTTCGAATTCGGACTATGCTCTGTTATTCGTTGTGAAATCCGATTGAATTATTAAGTATTGCACTTGTTAATCGTTGTGAGGGTTTGATCTCGTGAATTGACGTAACTGCTGTATTAACTTACTAACCCGTTGTGTGTGCATTATTATCAAATTAGGTTTAATCAAGGCTAATCAGTAGGCTTATATCTTGCCCATTAAATCTGCAATGTGAGTCATTATCTTTTTCTCAAACTGTTTTACAATACCTCAAAGTAATTTCGAAGTTATAATTACAGGGATTAAGTCGTGGTTATCTTGACCCCTGGTTAACGGGGTATTGTGCACATTACTAATTTCTCACAATTAGGCAATAAACCCTAACAGGGGTTAGGCTAATAAGACCTAACAGTGACAAAACGTCACTAATTGGGTGACTGGACCCAATAGTGGTATAACCATCGTCACACTGGTGGCAAGACCAGATATTAATTAAGATACTGCCATACTAATCGCTCTTATGCTGTAATTTATAACTATGTGTCATTTTCTCAAAATGAATGATTCACTCAGTATTTCCCCGCTGACAAAACCTTTTTACAACATGTTTCAGGTGACCTACTGTGAATTAAGTACACGTGCTACGGTGCACGATCAAGCTTGAAGTAGTGGCTCAAATAAATAAATAAACATGTTTGTAAAAGAAAGGAAATTATGAAATTTCTCCACTATAAATCACGGGGTTTATCCCGAATTATAAATAAATAATACTCGGGCATTTTTCAAGTTTAAAACGATCCTGTTAAGACTTCCGCTGTAAACATGAATACCGCAGGTTTTCTGTCCCGCGGCTCCAGGACCGGGTCAAACCGGGTACGGGGGCCGTGACAGAAAAAGGTGGTATCAGAGCCACTGATCAAGCCACTGATCAAGCCACTGATTTAAGCCTATTAAGTATTTAGAAAATACTTAAATTTTCTAACTGTCAGTCTGTGAATATATGTTTTATTATCTGACTAATTGGGTATAGTATGGGCAGAACTTTATATGCTAGCCAATGTAGCAAATAATGCAATTCTTGACCTAAGCTTTAGCACCTTTATTACCTACAGTCTATAAGCCTTATTCAGTAAATAAATAAATTTATAAATAAAACCTAGGGTGTTTTAAATTTCAGTTGTTTTGGTAGTTAGACAGTATGAAATAGTATTTCAAAGTTTTTCTATCAAATTTGATATAAATTCTGACTTAGTAAATTGTGTGTATTTTGCTAAACAGCATGAGTGACTTGTCTGACGCCCTTCAGAATTTAAATCTCTATCCAGTAAGAATAGAGGTTTCCAGAGATTTCAATAGGTATATAGCAGACAGAGAAGAACCTATAGAATTCAACGCCTTACTTCTCGAAAAACCCACGCCTAAGAAAATAGAAATTGGGGAAAACTCTAGGCAAATTGAAAGATTACCATCTCAGGAAGAGTTAGATTTTATATTGGCAAGCTATAGTAACTATTAAGCCTGTTAATGAAAATGTTTTTATTCACTCTCTTGAAACACAACTACCAATGAATTTAGAACCAGCTATTCCAAACCCTTCAATCCATTCACAAATAGACGAATGCTTGACTAATGAAATACAGTTCTAGAACAATCCCTATAAGCTTTTCCCTCAGTACAATCTAGAACCTTTACCAAATCTACCAATGAGTAACAAGAATATGACTGAACTCCGCCACTTTAACCAAGAACTAATGAATACTGGGAATAGGATCCAAGAAATTGGGGAACATATCTCCTGGAATTACGATGAGAGGGAACACCGTTACTAGAATATCATCTAACAAAGAATAGGGGATTTATGGAACAGGGATTGTGTAATAATAATAGTCAAAATCAGTCTGTAAAATAACTACAAATAAAATTTTGTAAGATAATGGTGTATATTAAGGCATATTATTAAATATAAAAAGGAATCGAGAAATCAATAGTTTTGGCTATATGAAACTATATAATAATTTTGTGTATATTTGTTATTTATTTGATACTAATACAATTATATATATATATACATACAATTAATTATCAGATGGAGAACGCGAATAATGAACCAGTTAATGAGGTTAATCAGTCTGAGCAACAACCTGGGGATCAATATATGACTAGGCAGGATATAGAAAATATCGTTGCTCAAGGGATAGCCAACACTATTCCAACAATAATTGCTCAAGGGATAGCCAACACTATTCCAACAATAATTGCTCAAGGGATAGCCAACGCTATTCCAGCAATCATTGCTGCTGTTAAAAATCCAATAGAACCACATCAAATCGTTCCTAGCAAACGTATTTCTAAAGATAACTTCAGTAATAGCGTAAACGGAGGCAATAATCATGTTAATCATGATGAGGAACCACGACAAGCTCCGCTCCCTAAGAAAAGGAAAGCTGCAACACCTGGTTGCACTTACAAGGAGTTCCTTGCCTGTAAACCTGTAGAGTTCGCAGGCAATGAAGGGGCAACTGCGGCACTGCGTTGGTTAGAGAAAACCGAGGCAGTGATCAGAATAAGTAAATGTGTTGAGGAAGATAAGGTTATGTACGCTTCGCACCTTTTCAAGGAAGAAGCGTTAGAATGGTGGAATACAGTGTTACAAGCTAAAGGAAGTGACGTGGCCTATGCCATGAGTTGGGAAGAATTTAAGCAATTAATAGAAAGAAAATTATGTCCCGAATATGAAAAAGAGCAAATGGCAAATAAGTTTTTAAGTCACCGAATGGTGGATGTAGATTGTCGAGGGTATACTTCAAAATTCTTTGAGTATGCCAGAATGGTACCTACTCTGGCTTCGCCGGAACCGGTACTTATCTCTCGCTATATCTGGGGTTTGATTAGCGAAATTCGTGACATTGTCAAAGCTGCGAGACCCCGCACGATTGATGATGCGGTAGAGTTAGCCAACACTCTAACGGACGTACTGGTGCGCACTCGAGAGGAAAATAGAAAGAAGGATTTGGCCTAGAAAATTTCCCAAGAATTCCATATGGGTAATAGTAGCAATTTCAGAAAAAGAGGAACCGGACGATTTTCCACTATCCCATTTTGCAATACCTGTAAGGGAAAGCATTTTGGAAAATGCAAAGGATGCTGCAATTACTGCAAAATTCCAGGACATCAAGAAGAGGATTGCAGGAAAAAGAAGGCAATAACCTGCTACAATTGTGGAGAAACCGGGCATTTCAGACCAAACTGCCCGAAATTAGGCAAACCAGCAGACGACAAGGCTAAATCGGCAGAAGGGAATACCAAGAGAAACGCACGAGCTTTTCAATTGACTACTCAGGAAGCGGAACTAATTCCTGACGTCATAGTTGGTACGTTTTAGTTCACGACGTTTATGCAAAAGTATTAATTAACTCTGGTGCAAACCAAAGTTTATATAAATACTTCATTCTGCCAAGCCCTTAATTTACCCTTAACCAACCTTAGGTAAACTTTTACAGTTGAACCAGCAGATGAAAATTCTGCTCGAATAAATAAGATTTTGCAAAGATAGAACTGTTAGGCCATAAGTTTTCTGCAAACCTGTTACCTATGAATTTAGTCGGATTCGATGTAGTATTAGGAATGGATTGGTTATTCACCAACCATGCTCGAATCCTGTGTGATAAGAATTCTGTAGAAATCCGTACCCCCACAGGAGAAGTAATCTTAATTACAGGAGATAGACCTCGGAAGCCATTAAAATTTATTTCAGTAATGAAATTGGCTAGTTATTCAAGGAAACAAGAAATGGTGTATATGATTTCTGTAATCATTAACACTAAAAGTAAGGAACTCCAGGACATTCCTATAGTTTCAGAATACCCAGATGTCTTTCCAGAAGAATTACCTGGGTTACCACCGGATAGGGAAGTAGAGTTTAGAATTCATTTAATTCCAGATACTACACCAATAGCTAAGGCACCTTATCGATTAGCACCTACTGAAATGCTAGAATTGAAAAAGCAGTTAGATGAATTACTAAGCAAAGGATTTATACAACCTAGTTCATCCCCTTGGGGTGCACCAATGTTGTTTGTGAAAAAGAAAGATGGGTCGATGAGAATGTGCATCGATTATTGGGAATTGAATAAGGTTACAATTAAGAATCGATACCCACTACCTAGGATTGATGACCTTTTTGATCAATTACAAGGAGCTAGGTATTTCTCTAAGATAGACTTAAGATCCAGATACCACCAGTTGAAAGTACAAGAGGAGGACATACCTAAAACTGCTTTCAGAACTAGGTATGGTCATTATGAGTTTACAGTCATGCCCTTCGGATTAACAAATGCTCCAGCAGCATTTATGGACATGATGAATAGAATCTGTAAACCATACTTGGATAAATTTGTAATCGTGTTTATTGACGATATACTCATTTATTCCAAAAGTCAGGAAGAACACTGTGAGCACCTGCATGCACTCTTAACTTTGTTAAGAAAGGAAAAGCTCTATGCCAAATTCTCGAAGTGTGAATTCTGGCTGCAGGAAGTACAATTTTTAGGTCATATGGTGAATCACGAAGGAATTCACGTAGATCCTGCTAAAATAGAAGCAATCACCAATTAGAAGGTTCCACGAACAGCTATGGAAGTTAGAAGTTTTCTAGGATTAGCTGGATACTATAGACGATTTATTAAAGACTTCTCTAAGATAGCTGTACCTTTGACTAAGCTAACCTGTAAGGCAGTTAAGTTTGAATAGGGACCTAGACAAGAAGAAGCCTTTAGGATTCTAAAGCAAAGATTAACCAATACTCCAATCTTAGTACTTCCAGAAGGAACGGAAGACTTTGAAGTATATTGTGATGCTTTTGAGCTAAGATTAGGATGTGTGCCCATGCAACGCAAAAAGGTAATTGCGTATGCCTCAAGGCAATTGAAACAGCATAAGGAAAAACTATACGACTCATGACTTAGAATTAGGAGCATTAATTTTTGCCCTTAAGATTTGGAGACATTATCTGTAGGGAAGTAAATTTCCGGTCTATACAGATCATAAAAGCTTAAAGTACATATTGGGAAAAAAGGAATTGAACATGAGACAAAGAAAATGGATGGAAACTCAAAGTGATTACGACTGTAATACTCACTATCACAAGAGAAAGGCAAATGTAGTACAGATACCTTAAGTCGTAAGTATCATGAAAAACAAAAACGAGTCCGTGCTCTTAGGTTAAATCTACAATTAGATTTAATGGAACAATTGAAGAAAGTTCAGGGAACGGCAATCAAGGACGATGCCGAAGGAATGAAAGGTTACCTAAAGGAACTAGAACAAGGAAAAAATGGAATTTGGAAATTCCACAAGAAACGAATTTGGGTACCTAAGCAGGGAGAATTAAGAAATAAAATTCTTGAAGAAACTCATAAATCTAGGTATACTGTACACCTAGGAAACAAGAAGATGTACCAAGAGTTAAGAAATAATTTCTGGTGGATAGGAATGAAAAAGGACATAGCTGAATACATATCTAAGCGTTTCACCTGTTCACAATTTAAGGCCAAACATCAGAAACCTTTAGGATTACTATAACAATTAAAAGATGCCAGTATGGAAATGGGGACTCATAACAATGGATTTTGTTACCAAGTTACCCAAAACCAGAAAAGCTAGGCAGACAATCGCCGCAAGCCAGTAGAATTTCAAGTATTTCTGAAAGTTTCTCCTTGGAAAGGAGTAGTACGATTCGGTAAGAAAGAAAAGCTGAGTCCAAGATACGTAGGACCATTTCCAGTAGTCCAACGGATAGGACCAGTTGCTTATCGTCTATAACTACCAGAAAAACAAGCTGGAGTACATGATGTGTTTCATGTATCCAATCTCAAGAAATGTTTAGCAGACGAATCCCTGGTAGTACCTCTTCAAGATGTAGAGGTAAACGATTACAAATCAAAGATAGAAAAGTCAAGTTTCTTAAGCATAAAAAGACTAGTATTAGTCAAAGTCAAGTAGCACTCCAAGGGAGGACCCGAATATATCTGAGAACTGGAATCAGAAATGAAGCGAAAATACCCTCACCTATTCCAGTAAATCTCGAGGACGAGATTTTTATTAAGGTGGGGAGGATGTAACAACTCTCACCCAAAACTATAAATTATTATTTTATTTAACCAATAGGAAACCCTAATTGAGACATCCAAGTGATTTGGCATAAACCCTAAAATTTCCGGAACAATCGGAATCAGGATCAGGGCCCCTAAACCCCAAGGGGGATAAAACCCTATTGACGATTATCAACAAAAGTCGTTGTTTAAATTCTATTGGCCAAAACTGTTGAATCAGCCAAGCTAGTCCCAAGCCTAGCTACCCTATAAAATTTACGTGTCCCTTACGGACCGTAAGGGTTATGGCTTACGGTCCGTAAGCGTAGCCAATTTTGTGTATAAATAGCCGACTTTGGGACTTGAATTCTGCCTTTAGAACGACGTCCAAACTCGCTGTATACGTCGAATTAGAACAGTAACAATACAATTAACACACACGGATCACGAAGTGCTGCCGCAATCAGGGTAATAACTCGATCGCTATTACGATTCAACGTCCGATCGATTATAACTATCCAACGATTGTCCGAGTGCTGCTCAAATTGAGCTTCTACTTTGATTATTCGTCGTGATTTCGACTTGAATATTTGAGTGCTGTTCGAATTCGGACTATGCTCTGTTATTCGTTGTGAAATCCGATTGAATTATTAAGTATTGCACTTGTTAATCGTTGTGAGGGTTTGATCTCGTGAATTGACGTAACTGCTGTATTAAGTTACTAACCCGTTGTGTGTGCATTATTATCAAATTAGGTTTAATCAAGGCTAATCAGTAGGCTTATATCTTGCCCATTAAATCTGCAATGTGAGTCATTCTCTTTTTCTCAAACTGTTTTACAATACCTCAAAGTAATTTCAAAGTTATAATTACAGGGATTAAGTCGTGGTTATCTTGACCGCTGGTTAACGGGGTATTGTGCACATTACTAATTTCTCACAATTAGGCAATAAGCCCTAACAGGGGTTAGGCTAATAAGACCTAACAGTGACAAAACGTCACTAATTGGGTGACTGGACCCAATATTGGTATGACCATCGTCACACGGGTGGCAAGACCATATATTAATTAAGATACTGCCATAGTAATCGCTCTTACGCTGTAATTTATAACTATGTGTCATTTTCTCAAAATGAATGATTCACTCAGTATTTCCCCGCTGACAAAACCTTTTTACAACATGTTTCAGGTGACCTACTGTGAATTAAGTACACGTGCTACGGTGCACTATCAAGCTTGAAGTAGTGGCTCAAATAAATAAATAAACATGTTTGTAAAAGAAAGGAAATTATGAAATTTCTCCACTATAAATCACAGGGTTTATCCCGAATTATTAATAAATAATACTCGGGCATTTTTCAAGTTTAAAACGATCCTGTTAAGACTTCCGCTGTAAACATGAATACCGCAGGTTTTCTGTCCCGCGGCTCCAGGACCGGGTCAAACCGGGTACGGGGGCCGTGACAGCAACATCTTTTTCCAAGGTAGTTTGACTCCAATCAGCTGGCTCAGTATATCTTGAAATATGATCATTTTTTATATGATTGAACCTTTGTACATCTATTGCACCATCAAAATGATTCATAAACTCTACGAGTGTGAGTTGTGAATTAGCAACCTGGCAAAAAAAATGGTTCTCACTCTCTGATCTTGAAGTTGTTCTCATAAGACCCGACATTGGCTCATGCCGGTAAAAAGTTGAAATCCACATGGATCTCATCCCAAACATATCATCAATCCATTTGTTTTCAGTGAGACCGAACTCAATCATCACCAATTTCCACTGTCTCTCAAATTCTTCGGGCTCAATCGAATCAGTCCAAACAATGTCGCACATCCTCCTTTTAAACTCATCATTATTACACAACTCGTGTCCAACCTATAACAATAAATGCTTTTAATATCAGCCTATAACAAAAAAAAATTAAAATAAAAATAACCCTAGCAAAAGACAAAAATATTGCATGAAATACCTTATCTGCCACTTTTTTCATTATGTGCCACATGCACAATCTGTGTCTGCTAATAGGGAAAACCTCCTCAATAGCCTGTTTCATAGCAGGGTCTTGATCCGTCACTACAACATTTGGTTGCCGACCAAATGACTTTAAAAATGAATTCAGAAGCCATTTATATGATTCAATACTCTCCGATGCCAGCAACCCAGCTGAAACTGTTACATTTCGACAGTGGTTGTCAATGCCAGTGAACGGAACAAACACCATCTTGTACCTGAACAACACATGCGAAACAACATTTAGTATGTGCGAATTATTAAAAATCACATGCGAAACCAGAAGTATGGCATGCGATATATTCATCACATTCTGTTTGTTTACAAATGCGATATTAAAATTGCATTAACAAACAAACATGCGAAAATAAGTAACAAACATGTTTGTCTTGAAACACTTACCTGTTTGTCTTGAGAGTTGCATCGAACGATATCACATCCCCAAATTCAATATAGTTAAGCTTGCATAAACCATCAGCCCAGAACAAACCAGTTAACCGTTTGCCATCATCAACAGAGTATTCAAACGAATAATCAGCTAAATAGTTTTTTTGTCAGTCATCCTATTTATTACCATGTCAGCGTCATATTCTCCTATATAGCTGTTTATTCGCTTCCTAAAATTTTTGCAATCATCAACCGTGGCACCAACGTTCTCAAAACCACCATAACGTTTCCTCATTATATGGAAAGCTTTGACAGGACCAAGGTTTAAAGTGCCAAGTTCCCATACCATCTCCTCCTGGACATCTGACAATTGTCTGTAAGCTGGGAGCATGTGAATGTCATTTTGACATACAAACTTATGATTATGACTGTCACAACCCCCGATCCCTAATCCCCGGGAACGGGCGACCGTGAGCCAGTTTCGGTGGTATCGTGTATTGTCTAATTTGGCAGCGGAATTTTACATCAGGACCGTAGTTAGGAAATATTTTATCAGAGTAAAACCACCTTGTTTTCATAATATTAAACATATGGGATAAAACCCAAGTTTTGCAGTACATACATTTCTATAGGAATAAATCCTATTTTATTTAATAAAAACATCTATTTTATTTTAGGTAACTTTATTGCCACTTTTCCAAGTCTTCAGTGCTCTCCAGCTGGCTTCTATTGGCTTTACACTAAGTTACCTGAAACACGTGTTTAAAACATTTTATCAGCAGGAAATACTGGTGAGTGAATCCCAGTTTAATCAAGTTTAAATAAAAAGTCACAGTGAACAGTATTGAGGGCGATCCCGCAATTACATTTGTTTCCAAGTTATATCAATTATCACCCATGGTACTGTCGATACCCGACTTGTGGTAATGTTACTCCATATCCAGGTTTCCTATCCAGGTTGTAACATTTTGTATACAAAACCCCAACATACCCGTGATAATTGTATTCTTACAAATACTCAATAACTGTTATTTGCATAGAAAAGTATGCAAGGTTTTGTAAAAACATTTAACAAAAAGTGGATCAACTCACAAAAATGAGTTCATAAAAAGAAGGATCACTCACATTGTTATTATAAGGCTTTCCTCTGTGATTTCTTGGTTATAGTCTAAACAATGCACACGCGTTAGTATAATAACCCATTTTAACATTAGTAATACCCTCCCCGAGACGGTATTCCAACGACTACGTCGGGCAGAACCACGACAGCCGTTACGGAACCCTAGATCAATCGGGCAGAATATCTAATACGTATCCAGGGGTTATGATACTTACAACGAGGCAGAGCTTCGCTAATTAGGGGGTATAATACCTGCGTATTATAGGCCTACTATCAGAATTTGAGAGAAAGAAATCGTTGTGAGCGAATTCGAATGAAATCCGATGGCCCTCTTATATAGGTGCTGATTCTGGTTCCCACGCGGCCCGCGTAAGGGTAGACAGGAGTCTACGCGTCCCGCGTCAAACTCCAGTCAACGCGTAGCTTATCCTTGTCATGATCTAGACCTGCCACGATGTCGACACGTGTCGGCACCGGGCTGCGCCACACTTTAGGTCACTCGCGGCCCGCGTCATCTTAATATGTTGTTTATGCGGCCCGCCTGGACTTAAGAAATCAAAGGAATCCGGTTACACCTTCATACGGCCCGCGTGAATGGTTGGGGTGGGTCTACGCGGCCCGCCTCAACTTACTTTTTCTTGTTTTCCATTTATTTTTAATACTATATTATAATTCGGACTTGGTTTTCACGTATGGGATGTATTTCAGGAAGTGTAGGGGTGTCAGGGGTGTTTTAGGAGGGTAGTTATATTTTGGGTATCACTCCTGGGTGATTTGGTAAAATATATAGTGCACTCACGCTTAAATATAGTAACCCAATTCTACTTTATCCCTACGTCACGAGACAGAACCCCAACGAATTTAGGCAGAGCCTTGACATATGTTACGGGGCCCTACGTCAGTCGGACAGGGTATTAGTGATCAAGGGTTAAAACACTTAAAACGGGGCAGGGCTAAAGAAGAGTGGGTGTAATTATATCACAGTGTAAGCGAGATAGAAATAAATGAACGAGCTGAACAACTTTGGAAGCTCAGAAGTGGTTCTATTTATAGTTGAATCCCAAAAATAGCTTGGAGGCTAAGTTACTGCATTTATTCTTTGTTATCCACGTACACATGTAAAATCTTAATTCAAAAGTATAGATTTTTCTATTAATTTGTTATTTTGAGTTGTATGTCATTTTGAATGGCCACGTACACTTATTTGTATGTGTATTGGTTTCATGTTTTGAATTTCATACAATTGTTAAAGATTCTAATTTATACTTATGCATATTTAGGATTCTATTTCTATTATTTTCTTTTATTATTTTATTATTATTTTATATATTATAATTAATTCAACTGTTTTACTTATTTGGTGCATATAACTTCTAAACTATGATGTTTTATAAATACGCTACTAGAATGAAAATAATTTTATCTACATTTTGAACCAAGTTTCATTAAAACAGAGTAGGTTCAATTTAAATTATTAAATGGTTCCTAGGCTCGTTTAGGTACTTTATATTTCTAACAGTTAATCTACCCATGATGCATCTTTTTTAATAACATAAGTTGTTATATATATAAATAAAAATTTTGGGAATGTTACATCCTCCCCACCTTGTTTTAAATCTCGTCCTCGAGATTCCCTTAAATATGGATGAATATTTAATTAATTTAGTTTCTAGGAATACTCTATTCTTCGTTTTGAATTTCACTTTACTTTGACCAGAACTATTCTCTATGCTTTGAGATTCTTACCTTTAATTTGTCTGATCTTTTAATGGATTTAAATTCTTCATTTACCTTTATAACTTTGAAGAGGTACAACTAAAGATTTATTAGTTAGGTATGTATTCCTGTCATTTCAAATAAATTTAAGGGTTCCGAATGGTAAATCTTAGTAATAGGAGAAAGAGTTCTTGTAAGTATATCTGGTCGTGGTTACTTTTATTTTCAAGAGCTCTTAATAAAGGTAAAACGATTCTCTATAAGTTTTTAGATGTTTTGTGTCTTAACACAACTTTTGGTTACAGGCTTCTTAATGCATTAATAATCGCAAAGGGAAATTTTATACTTTCCATGGCGTCCCAACTTATAGAGTTCCTGTCGTTCATCTTATCGCACGAACTACGAGACAGATGATCAAACGAAATAATGTTTGATATCGAAATTATAGACGTATACGAGAGATTCCTGATAATTAAATCTAGAATTATCATTGACACACCTGTTCGTGATTTACCCCTAATTATCAATCAATATGGTCTTTGGATTTCCTCATAGATATACCTATCTATATAATCATATGTTTCACATACTGTAATATACACACCATTCATCAGGTCAGTGTATTTAACAGATTCATATTTCCAAAAACAGGTTAGACATCAAATCATAGTACTATTTAGGGAATTCCATTAACCTAACATATATCCATCTCACCCGGACTCGCCGGAGAGGTACCCTCATCTCACCCGGACAAGCTGGAGTGTATACCACATCATACCCAGACTTGCCGGAGAGGTAGTTATCATTGTATTTCCCATAAATAGAATTTTCTCAAATAATGATTTCAGAAGTACATCATTTATCATAGCTTGTATCAAGGAACAAGGAAATTAGTATTCTCATGATGGATCATATTCTAGAACCGAGTAGTATCAATAAACAAGAAATAACAGTGGCCAGTTGTTATCGCTTATTTATCATACAGACACTGTTCTAGTCATTATCCTCACGGGATACCAATAACCATCACACTTTATCTATGCAAGTAATCGGCTTATCTCAAAGCTTTATACTAAGGCATTTTCCTTAGGTTCAAGTCTAATTACTGTCCTGATTGTTACCAGTGAATATCAATATCGTAACTCGTTCATTTAAGCATAGATATTATTATGGTTATAGTTTTCTTTTGGTTGGAGAATGGAGTTTCAATTATATCATTGTCTCCATTGATATTATAGCTAGGTTCAACGTAATAAGTATGCTTCCAGCTAGCTCTATTTATGTTTATATATTATGAGATTCCGATGCACGGAATATTTTATTGAGACATATAGTATTTTAAAACATAATATGTTTCAAGATTTTTTTCTTATAATGGCTTCATGTCTTTACCAGTGCTATTTTCTCTTATGTTTATCTTCAGAAGATATTTGATTATTATATTGTGTATACCATCAACAGATTGTATATACATGTGTATATTTAGAAACAAACGAAAATTTTCAAATCTCTAGTTTAATATTTAAGCCTTCGAAATATATACACACATATAAAATAATAACTATACATGACATGGTACCAATCATCGAGCTTATTCCCATTATTTTATTTATAAAAATAGTAATAAATTTCTGTCAAATATCATATTTTACTATTATTCAAAGTATCTGTCACTAGGCGATCCCTGTGACGGTGGTCAAATCACTATTGATCATTCTTTCAACTAATAACTCTGAATTTAGTAATGTCCCATGACATTACTTCTTCAAATATATTTTTTATGGCACAAAACCAATTAGCCCAGAAAAGAAAATATATCATTTTCTTTCAAATTAATGGCTATAACTCTATCAAATATAATATATTAATTAAATGACCAATGAAATGTCTATATATAACTTTATCAAATTACGTACTATTGGTATCACCATAAATGTTTTAAACAGATAAGCATATGGGTAACATATGTGTTACCCAAACACTTATATGTATAAATACATATGTCTCATTGAAGAGTTTTAACATAAATTCATAAATTTATATGGGATCACAGGTATTTGTTATAGTTTTAGTTAAAATAAAGAATTCACTAATATTTATTGAAATTTAATATGGACCATTTAAACGGTTCCACCTTTTGGCTAGTGCATATAAATAGAAGGGGTCATCATTTTTTTTTTTTTTTTTTTCAAACCTTATGTAGCGTACTTCATCCCATACCATCAAAGTATGTCTATTTAATACTTTACTTCGTCTATATTAGAGATCTATATTCAAGTATTCAATTAAATAGATCTTTTATAGATTCACGTAATTGACTTTATTTATTTGTGTCACGGTTACATCACTGATATTTTATTACCATAGTTATTTTGTGAGAATCTCCATCTCCATTATTTAACCAATCACAATTCAATCTCATCTCTTTTATTTTTATTATAATCTTTTTAAAGTATAAGAACTTCGAGACCACTTAAGGTAAGTTTAACATCTAATTTATCAACTCAACTCATTTACTAATTAACTATTATATATCAACCAGCTGACTTGAATATTTTTCTTTATAATTTAGGATACACAATCATATAACTAATATGACGGGTTAATCTTATATCAATTATTTTCATGCATAAGACCTATTCTGGACATACCTTTAAGATTTGTAGAAATGCTTTTAATGTTTAGTTAGACATTTCTACGTAGTCTAATCAACCCAAATCAAAAAAAAATTTAAATGATTTTATTTAATCATGAATATCCCTCATATTCATTTAACCATTTATTTTATCGCTAAGTATTTTAATAGAAACCTTTACAAATAATTCCAACATAAAATTATGAAAGTATAAAGTCTTATGGTCAACTGGTTACAAACCAGAAGGGATAAAATGGAGTGGTAAATTGGTACACCTGGGTTTCAAAACTTGCTTTGGCTCGATCCACTAAAGCAATCTTTTAAATTTTATTAATTCTTAAAATCCCTTTTGGTTAATTTAATAGCTTTGGTTTTAAAAATTAATTTAAAACAATATTATTAAAACCACAAAGTTTTAAAGCTTTATACCATATATTCCAATATGTATTTTAAATCAAAGTAAATGATTGGTTCCAACAGAGAGTCATAAACATGACTGCTTTGTTAATAACTAACTTAGTTCGATGTATATTATAATATTACTTGAGTAGGTGGTATTAATTATCACCGACAAATTTCTAGTATAAACATATGGGTACAATCATAAAAATAGATTGATTAAAAACGACGAACATTGCGACTTATATATATATATATATAATTATTATAAGCTACAACTGGAATTCAAAACAAACTAGTGATTATGCATCCGTGACTTATTTTAGTTTATTTAGGTTATAAGAGTATTATGCTCAATATGCTTTTATGTAAGCTTTATTCTATTTCTTTTCCTCTACTAGGTTGTTTATTTAATGGGCAAAGTTTCTGTAAAATTTCTGGCTCATAAGTGACATGGGTGCTGGTACTAGTTTGGCCGTTCGACTATTTAATATAAGTTAACATTTACTGTTGTAGAGGATAACATATGGAGATTTACCCATTGTTTATCTAATTCATCTTCCCTTGGTAGGTTATTACCTGTTTCCTGAGTTTGTGCATTATTATTTCCTTTGGTTGTGACTTCTTTATTTTCTTTATTTTCTCTTGGCATTTTTTTTATAGTGTATTATAACGTATGTTTATTAGAAGCATACTATACTACAACGTATATATTATTTTACATACAATTAATTTTGTATATTAACACGATTTCTGGATTTAAGGTCGATTCAGGAATTTACCATAATCTATACCACCATTCATAAGGATAGATCATGGTATAGATCATGAAGTCTATGAATCAACTTGAAATAACATACATTTATTTATTTAAGGTGGATACATAATATTATTCAATTTCTTATGTAATTTACCATAAATTATGATTTTAGATTTAATATCCAAAATTTATACCCATGATCTATGAGTATTTTTACAAAATGAACGTGTATTAATATTTCCTAGTAAGGTTGATATACACATAGTAGTATATACACATAGTAGTATATACACATAGTAGTATATACACACATATATATTACGGTACATTCATTTATTTAAGAAGAGGTCTCCCTCAAGGTGATACCTTAAGTTACTAATTGTATAAGAGGGTAGTATAATACATCTGCCGAGGTAGCCTATGGGTACGTCTAGTCATATTGGTTACTCATACGCTGAACTTAAAACATAAAAACCATAATATAAATATTAAGATTTATCTACACAGAATAACACATAAATTGTTATATTAATTTCCTAACACATAATTTAAAACTTAAGTGTCAGCAGAACACTTCTTTGGCTTGAACCAGTGGCATAGCTCTGATACCACCTTCTGTCACAACCCCCGATCCCTAATCCCCGGGAACGGGCGACCGTGAGCCAGTTTCGGTGGTATCGTGTATTGTCTAATTTGGCAGCGGAATTTTACATCAGGACCGTAGTTAGGAAATATTTTATCAGAGTAAAACCACCTTGTTTTCATAATATTAAACATATGGGATAAAACCCAAGTTTTGCAGTACATACATTTCTATAGGAATAAATCCTATTTTATTTAATAAAAACATCTATTTTATTTTAGGTAACTTTATTGCCACTTTTCCAAGTCTTCAGTGCTCTCCAGCTGGCTTCTATTGGCTTTACACTAAGTTACCTGAAACACGTGTTTAAAACATTTTATCAGCAGGAAATACTGGTGAGTGAATCCCAGTTTAATCAAGTTTAAATAAAAAGTCACAGTGAACAGTATTGAGGGCGATCCCGCAATTACATTTGTTTCCAAGTTATATCAATTATCACCCATGGTACTGTCGATACCCGACTTGTGGTAATGTTACTCCATATCCAGGTTTCCTATCCAGGTTGTAACAATTTTGTATACAAAACCCCAACATACCCGTGATAATTGTTGTAACACCCCAAAACCCGAATGTTTATATTCGTTAAGTGTTATGATCGGGTACATCAAGAAATAAATAACTAGGTTATTCGTCCTAGTTAAAAGTATGGTAGAAACAAATAAGGAATGAAAGTTGTGTCAATTCTAATTAGTGAGAAAACTTGAGGGACCAAAACGGTTAGGATGGAAAGATGGGTTTTATTTATGAAAATCAACACACACAAACACACACATTCGTGTGTTCTAGAAAGGAGCAGGAGCTCTCATGAGAGCTCAAGAAACCCTAAACGTGAAGAATCATCAAATCGAAGGGCAAATCAAGGTCTAAATTCATGAATGAACACGGATTAATGATCACCTTCACAAGGGGATTGTAAGGTATGTCTTAAAAGTTAGATTGGTGATCTTTCACGAAGTGGGTTATGATGTAAATTGCGAATTTGTATGAAATTGTGAATGGGTGTGTGTTAGAATCATCATATTGAACATGGGTTATGCATGATTTAGGTTAATTTGATGTTTAGAGGTGAAACCCATTTGTTTTGGTAAGGATGATGACTTGAATGATCACCCAAGTCCAATCCTTGTTCACATCTTGTTGTGTTATGGTGTATGTAATGCGTTCTTGTTAGGTAGATTGAATGTGATATGAATTTGTCGATGTTTTTGTGTTAATTGATGAATGAAAGCATGAAGTAGGAAGTAAAGCATGAAACACTTGTACATTATGCATAAATTGTGGCATGCACACCAAGTGTTTGATGAAATGCCTAGGTGGGATTAATAGATGAAATGGTATGCAAGTAATGGATGAAATCGTATAATATGGGGATATGATGTATTTGATGATAAATAAACATGAGAAATCTATTTTTATATGGAATTCATGTAGGATTTGGTTGGCCATGTTATTTAGTAAAAGTATGCATTAGAATATTGTACTCTATGTTGGAGTGGTATGATGTTTACTACATGTTTGAATAATTGCTTAATCAAAATTGATAAGTAAAAGTACACTAAATGTGAAGCATATGAGATCATTAGAATAGGATGAAGTTAGAATGATGTTGGGTTGTTAAGCATAGGTCATGGTGTTAGTTGTAGAATTATGTTACTAGAATGAACGGAATTAAATATGTTTGGTATGTGCATATAACTAGATGATCATGTGGTTGTATGCTTATTGCATCGTGAGTATGAAATGTATATAGTGTCATTAGTATAGTCTACTAT
Source organism: Helianthus annuus (assembly GCF_002127325.2). Classification (NCBI taxonomy): domain Eukaryota; kingdom Viridiplantae; phylum Streptophyta; class Magnoliopsida; order Asterales; family Asteraceae; genus Helianthus; species Helianthus annuus. The sequence continues at coordinate 27,340,226 of NC_035447.2, forward strand.
AATGACATGGATGTATGAGGTTAAGTCGAAAGTTCATATGATAAATTGTTGACTTTTTGAAAGTCAACTGTGCATAAGTAGCAATGTTGGACTTTTGTCACAATTGTGATATTATAGAAAGTCATATGATGCGTGTTATATCCATACGTGTTATATGTGATGACACGATGAATTGTATGAGTTTGAAAGATTAACTTGTGGAAATATGCCTTATGCTTGTTAGAATTGACTAATGAAAGTCAAATGTGAAACATGAATTTGATATGATTGTTAATATGTACAATCATGTATGCTAACAAGAATGTGAATGCGATGACATGAAAGTATAGGGATCATGTCAAGATGGATGGAAGCATGGAAGGTTAACGGGTCAAAAAGAGGCGAGGAAACGGATGCGAATACGAACACTAAAGGTAAGTGATTTCCGTAATCACTTCGTAGTACAAGTAAGTAATAAAGTGTTGTAATGAATTAAATATGATGTTTGAGGTCAAATATGTGTTAAGGTCTTTCGTCGTAAATGATGGGTTTAAGGTTGACCAAAATGCCCATGATGGGTATTTTGGGGTAAACGAACTTAAAAGTGGTTTAGAAGCAAGTTATTCGATTAGAGTAATGTTTTGGGCATGTATGGAAGTGGGGATGATGGTTTGGTCAGTCATAGACCAATTAATGCGCGAATACCCTTAACGGGTCAAATAGTTAGAAAATAGTTAAGTCGAATGTATGTAAGTTAAGGATTTCCGTAATCCGGAGGTAAGATTTTATGTTCATATGATAGAATGTGAATTTACAAGCATGTAGGAAGAAACGGGAGGTCAAACGGGTAAACGGTTCAAAAGTTACGTGCGTTTTAGTGCGTACGGACGACGAAACGAACCTGCAGAAAACTGCAAAAAAACTAGAGGGCGTCGCCGACGGGTAGGGGTACCCAAAGGTGGGATCCTAAAGAATATGTAGTAATATGGTACCCAAAGGTGGGATCCTAAAGAATATGTAGTAATATGGTACCCAAAGGTGGGATCCTAAAGAATAAGTAGTAATATGGTACCCAAAGGTGGGATCCTAAAGAATATGTAGTAATATGGTACCCAAAGGTGGGATCCTAAAGAATAAGTAGTAATATGGTACCCAAAGGTGGGATCCTAAAGAATATGTAGTAATATGGTACCCAAAGGTGGGATCCTAAAGAATATGTAGTAATATGGTACCCAAAGGTGGGATCCTAAAGAATATGTAGTAATATGGTACCCAAAGGTGGGATCCTAAAGAATAAGTAGTAATATGGTACCCAAAGGTGGGATCCTAAAGAATATGTAGTAATATGGTACCCAAAGGTGGGATCCTAAAGAATATGTAGTAATATGGTACCCAAAGGTGGGATCCTAAAGAATAAGTAGTAATATGGTACCCAAAGGTGGGATCCTAAAGAATATGTAGTAATATGGTACCCAAAGGTGGGATCCTAAAGAATAAGTAGTAATATGGTACCCAAAGGTGGGATCCTAAAGAATATGTAGTAATATGGTACCTAATTGTGGGATTCTAAGTTAAGAATTTCCTTTACGTATATAGATGTGTATGTATGTATGTATAAAGGTATGTATGAGTGTATGCATGTATGTAAAGATGTAAGAAAGGTATGTACGTATGTAGATGTGAACGTACGTATGTATAAAGATATGTATGAGTGTATGCATGAATGTAGAGATGTAGGAAAGATATGTATGTATGTAGATGTGAATGTATGTTTGTATGTAAGTATGTATATAAGCATGATTTAGACACGTTGAGTGTTAACGTTTTAATGGTGTACCTTGAGAATGAAAGGTAATGCAGGTACATTACTGAAGCCTCACCAGGGAATGGATACGCAGATGTAATGCTTAAAGTTTGAAAAATGACGAACAGTGAAGTGTTTGTGAATGAATCTTGTTTATATAATGTGTGCTAATGTATGAATGAATGTGGTGAGTGCAGGTTGTACGAGTCACGAGGATCTTCAAGGATTAGAGATCGAGGATCGAGTCACAAGACAGATTGTACGGAAACGTAGGTGTTGAAATTTAGAAAACCCATGTCATGCATTTAATTGTAAATGAGTTAATTGATGACTTCATGTGAAAAGGTTGTATTAAAATGAAGTTTTAAGTAAGTCAAGGTAATTATAAGGAAAGAAAGTTTATGGCTTGAACTTCCGCTGCGACTTTTAGTCAAATACGCATTAGGGTCTTTCAAGTTGGTATCAGAGCCCTGGTTTGAGGGAATCAAGTACGAGAAGGTAAGTACTTGAACTCAAACTTGTGTGCTCTTGAGATAAGAAATCCGTACAATCCAAGACTCGATCAAGATCCAAAGGTAAAGGGTTGATGAAAGTATGCATTTATGTATACGTATAACAAAACTGACGGTTTTGTATGTGCAAGGTAAGCATAAGTGTTGGAAGAGGATGATCCGTGAATGCAGCCTAGAATGAATACTAAGGTAGGCAAAGAGGTAATGAGACAAGTAGGCAAATGAGCCCAGGTATGTGAATTTAATGTAAGGATGTAAGCAATGGTAAAGTCCATTAAAGGAAGGAAAAGTTTTAAATGAAAGACAAGGATTGTATGTAATGAGGTACTGAAAGTGATACACGCGCCGAAACCTAAGTCTACGGACATAAGGTGACAATTACATTGTTTTGGTCAAAAATCACACAAGGATAATGTAACCAAACTTTATGTAAACGGGGTATGATGCTTGGTTAGCTATGGAAGTAAAGGATCACTTCTGTGATAAAGATACAAAGACACAATGATTTATACGAGGAAAAAGCCCTTGATCAATGTATGATCTCCGGCATAAAAAACCTCGGGTGATGGCAACTACCGATCACCAACTTCAATATAATAAAAATGTAGTTACAACTTCGGATAGTAATGAGCTGAGTACAAGGATCACTGAGTGTCTAAGTGTTTGAGAGTTGTGTCGTATGTTGTGTGTGTCCTTCCGAATGAGGAAGACGGGTACTTATACATGTGTGTGTGACTTATTTTAGGTAAAATGACTAAATATCAGCTCATTACCCCTTTAGAAATAAAGATAATCTAGCCTAAATTGCTGCCCATTAATCAAGCTAAGTTTCCATATCCGGTACAACGTCTATCTCCAATTTAGCTCTTGCCATATTTGTGAAAACGCGTCCCTGGATCATGATGTGTAGGGCGTATCCTGCTAGGTGTTCCTGCAAAACAATTTTGTAACAAGTGGAAGTGACCGTTAGTGTAAGGATCACCATATCGTCCCATGATCCTGATCCTGAAGTCTGTCTGAGGATCACTATCTGCCAAAGAAACAAGGATCACTGGTCAGGATCACGTATAAGGATCATTTATAGTAAAATCCAGCCCCAACAATTGCCCCCAAAATATAAGGAGTTAATTGTAAATAGATGAGTTATATTTTGTTTTGAGCTTATCTCTAACGGACGATTCCGATTTACTAGCCGTTGTATATGGACTAGCCGTTATGATATTTACGTCATTGATGTGACGATCCCTGCAAATCATCATTATAAATAGGAGATAGGGTTAGGATCATTTTGTATTTAAATTCGAAGTATCTCCCTTTATAACCATCATTGAAGGCTTGATCAGGTATCATCTTCTTCTTTTTCTTCTTTGCCCTGTTCTTTCTTGCTTTTACCCTGTTTTCGTCTCGAATATGCTTCTTCGGAATTCACCGCACAAAGGCTCTAAGAAGGATAGTCCCTTGAAAAGCCAGGGGATTATCAAAGATTCTCCTATGGAGAGATGCTGTTTTACCGATATCCAAATAGACAAGCTTCGCCATTGCTTTCCGGCGAACGTTGTTTTTAAGTCTTTTGATCCTACTGCTTTGAGTGATTTTGTTTCGGACACTTGGGTGGCCTTTCCTGCTACTCCTTTCCTCATCGGGTATTCATATCCTTTTCCGACATTTACCCAATCTTTCTTTTCTCTTACCGGCATCTCATTTATCCAAGCTATGCCGATGATCTGGAGGGTTCTATATACCTTTGAGAGGATCATCGAGCAAGAAGGGATTGATTTGGGGATGTCAGAGTTAGCTGAGCTCTATGATCTCACCACCTTCGGTTCTCACCGGTACTTGTTGAAACGGAAATCTGGGGAGGATCACCCTATCTTCAAAGTTACCAAGAATGATAAAAACTGGAAACGTCGGTTTTTCTTTGTTAAGAGGGATTCCATCCCGGATGGGAAGGATCTGCCCGAGGAATGGGCCACTCATGGTAGGGTAGAGGATCCTTGAAGGATCACTATCAGTCCTGTCTCGTTTGATGAGGATCACTGATGTCTTTTCTTTATTGTTTTTCTATGCAGCTATCTCCATTGCTCATCTGAAGTTAACCCCTGCTGCGAAAGAGAGAGTGTTAGCTTTTAAAAAGCTTGATCCTGAAGTTAGGAGCTTCCAAGTCATTATCCAAGATTCTCAAGAGATATCCTCTGCATCTGCCACGATGTCAAGTAAGTATCCTCATAGAAAGTTAGTTTTATGTAAAAATATTTAATTTTAGAAGGGAACTTATCTTGTTTTTTGAATTGTGTAGGTGCTGGAAAATCTGCCAGGTCCGTTAAATCTGCCTCCAAGTTTGGGATTAGTGACCTTGCCAATGTCACCTCCTCAAAGAAGAAAGCTTCTGCTGCCAGCCCTTCAGTCTCAGCTCCTAAAGCGTCCATTCGGGGTAAGGGAAAAAAGAGGAAAGCCTCTGATGCACTCCAAGGATTCCCTCTCCTTCGTCAGCAATTTCTTGACTATGTGAACGAGGTGAGGATCACTGCCCCTGTTGGTTATCTAGTATCTTTCGATGATCACCTGATTCCGAGCTTGTCTTTATTTCTTTTGTTTGCAGAAACTTGCTGAGATTGAAACTTATCTTGGCAATGTTGAGGACCAGGAGAGCCAGATTGCCGATCTTCAGCAAATGGGTGTGTTGAAGGATCTCAAGATAGTGGATCTTGAGAAGGAACTCCAGGCTACCAAGGATGAAGCTGCTCAGAGGCTGATTGACATGGATAATGAGAAGCAGGAGATCATCCAGGATGCCAAGGTCTCTGCCGCAACTGCTATGTACAAGATACAATTACAAATGGCTGCGGAGGCTCAGGATCCTGCCTTTGACAAGAGCTCATGGGACGTGGAGGGTTGGAAGGCAAGGTTGGCGGACCTGGAGGATGAGGATGAGACTGAGGAGATCCCCATGCTGGAAGGCGGTGATGCTGATAAGGATCAGGGTGGAGAAGCTGGTGGTGATGGAGCAGTGAAGAAGTAAGCTGCATGATTGGGCGATGATGGATATTGTTGACTAGGCCGGAGCCCAATTTTTTAGGATTGGTAGTGGTCTTTTGTGGTTGTTGATGTTTGAAACAATTATGGTTTGTAATCTCTGGACAATAGTTTCTTAGGGTTAAGGGTCCTGGATCCTTTTAGACAATAGGTAGGATTACACATGGTGGAGGGATCCTCTGTTTGGGGGATGAAGCCGTTGTGATCCTGCCGCCTTTTAATTTCCCTGCAATACTTTTGAACCTATTATCATGGACACCCTTTACCTACCCCAGCGGACGGGCCACGTATTGCTGGTAGAAGCTTTGGGTAGGTAATTTTGACAACTTTTTGAAAGGGTTAAAGATCCTTTTGTTTAATAAATAAAATCTTAAACTTTTGTCGCTTATCTTGTGTTATTATCCTTTTTGATTTTCAATTGTTTTGACACATGTTTGTTTGAAAAGTTGAGCAAATTATGTTTAAGAAATTTAGGATATGATCCTGGATCAAATATCCTATAATCGAAAGTTTTCAAGATAGTTTATTTTAAGGATCATAGGTTCAGTTGCCAAGGTCTAAAGGTTATTCAAATGAATAATGAAATTAAAAGTAGTTAAGGATCATACCTGAGGATCCAAGTTAGGATCCTAACCTTTAATCGGAATTACCATAGGTAAAATTTTAATGGATAATAAGGATTAAGGATCCTTAATTGTTTAACTTCGAAAACCTGAAAAAATGGAATACAACTTGGGACTAAGCCAATATAAAGGATAAGTTAGTAACTGGGGACAAGCTCAAAGGATAACTGAGAATGATCCCAGAGGATCACTGGGGACGAGCCCAAAGGATAACTGGGGATGATCCCGGAGGATCACTGGGGACAAGCCCATAGGACAACTGAGGATGATCCCGGAGGATCACTGGGGACAAGCCCATAGGATAACTGAGGATGATCCCGGAGGATCACTGGGGACAAGCCCATAGGATAACTGGGGACAAGCCCAAAGGATCGTATGTAAACTGGAGTATGGCCCTTTCTGGCAACTATCCAAACTTAGTGACATGAAAATGTCAAAACCTTAGCTAACGTGAAAACGTTAGAAACCTTAGGAACGGATGTATGGTGCGTCCACCATTATACGTAGGATCCTGGGTATAGCCAGTACGATGAGGTCGCCAGCCCCGAAAGTGGGTACTGATCCCAAGGACGTGAACTATATCAGGATCATCGTGCGCTGCTAGCGGAAACTGGGGATAATCCCAAGGATAACTGGGGTTGGACCCAAGGATCTGTGGTGCTTTTGAAGATCTTTGATGATATGCTGAAGATACCTGAACTTATCATAACTCAAATGGTTTGTGAGTAGGGGATGAAGGATACATGATCCTTATCCTTAAAAAAAATAAGAAAATGCAATAGTTTTAGGATAAGCATATTACCTGAGTAAGGATCACCGATATCTCCAGGATCCTTCAAGGATACTTCAATGTAAGGATCACATGCAGGAAGGATCATGTTCACATGAAATATTTCTTTAAGTGAACAGCATTCCAGGCTCTTGGTAACAAGTTTCCTTCCATGGTTAGCAACCTGTATGCCCCCTTTCCTGCTTCAGCTTCAATCAAGTAGGGACCTTCCCATTTTGGTGCTAGCTTCCCGTCAGCAGGATTGATGGTATTTTGAAATGCTTTTCTCAACACCATATCTCCGACTTGGAACTTCCTTATCCTGACATTCTTGTTGTAGGCACCAGCCATCCTTTGTTGGTAGCTTGCCATCCTTATCCTAGCTAGATCCCTGATTTCCTCAATAGTATCCAAATCCTGAGCTAGGATCGTAGCATTTTCTTCAGGATCACGAGCACTTGTTCTAGCAGTTGGGATCACCATCTCTGTTGGGATCACTGCTTCTGCCCCAAATACTAAAGAGAAGGGTGTCTGACCGGTGGCATTTTTGGGAGTTGTCCTATCAGCCCATAGCACATAAGGTAACTCTTCTGCCCATTTCCCTTTCTTGGATCCTAGCTTCTTCTTCAGATTGTTGATGATGATCTTGTTGGATGATTCTGCTTGACCATTGGCTTGTGGGTGAACTGGTGTTGATGTGATCATCTTGATTCCCCAACTGTCACAAAAGTTAGTGGTTCTCCTTCCAATGAATTGAGAACCATTATCACATACAATTTCAGAGGGAATGCCAAATCTGGTTATAATGTTTCTTTTGATAAAGGATATAACTTCCTTCTCTCTGACTTGAGCAAAGGCTTCAGCTTCTATCCACTTGGAGAAATAGTCAGTCATGGCGAGCATAAATACTTTTCCACCAGGTGCTTTAGGAAGCTTGCCAACTATATCCATTCCCCATCTCATGAATGGCCAAGAGGATGGTATTGGGTGTAAGAATTCAGCTGGTTGATGGAGGATATTGCTATGTCTTTGGCAAGGATCACACTTTTTAGCATATTCTACAGCATCCCTTTTCATGGTTGGCCAGTAGTATCCTGTTCTAAGGATCCTTGAGAATAATGCCCTGCCCCCAGTGTGGTTTCCACAATCTCCTTCGTGGAAGTCTCTCAATACTTCTTCTATTTCAGGATCTTCAATACATCTTAAATATGGTCCTGCAAGGGATCGTTTATATAGCACATTATTTAAGATTGCAAATTGAGATACCTTAATCCTGAAAGCTCTAGGATTTTCTCCCGTTGGAATCTCTCCGTTTTGCAAGTATTTCATGATTGGTGGGATCCATGATCCTGAATAAGATCGAGCTTCTTCACTAGGGATTACTGCAGTATCCTCTTCTATTTCCATGGCTACTTGATTTTCGATAGCAGGAGCCAGGATATGGATGATAGGGATACTTATATCTTCTGGAATTTTTAAGGATGATCCTAGGTTGGCCAATGCATCAGCTTCCGTGTTATCCTCCCTTGGTACCTGTGTTAAGCTAAAAGAAACAAAAGAGAGTGCCAATTCTTTGACTATCTCTAAATATTTCGTTAGTTTTTCACCTTTAACAGCATAGGATCCGTTAAAGTGATTAGTGATCAATAATGAATCTACATATACGTTAAGATACTTTACCCCCATATCCTTAGCGATTTGTAAGCCAGCAATTAGGGCTTCATACTCAGCCTCATTGTTAGTTGCTTGGAACTCACAGGCTATGGAGTGGGGTATTATGTCCCCCTGTGGCGATTTTAGGAGGATCCCTAGCCCTGTGCCTTTGATGTTTGAGGATCCGTCAGTGTGTAGGATCCAAGGATCCTTGGTCTCATCCAGCTGCTGGACCTCCAATTCTGCTTCCTTTTGTAGATCACTACTGAAATCAGCCACAAAGTCAGCTAGTGCTTGAGATTTAATGGCTGTTCTTGGTTCGTATCTTATATCATGGGCACTAAGCTTCACTGCCCACTTAGCCATTCTCCCTGACATATCCGGTTTCCTGAGGACATTCTTAATTGGAAAATTAGTTTTGACAATAATAGTATGGGTTTCAAAATAATGCCTTAACTTCGTGGATGCCATGATTAATGCAAGGATGAGTTTTTCGAGGTGTGAGTACCTGGATTCGGCATCAAGTAGACTTTTACTTACATAGTAGATAGGATATTGTGTACCTTCGTGATCCTTAACAAGGACAGCATTTACAGCGGTTGAGGATACCGCCAGATATAAGGATAACACATCTCCTTTTTCCGGTTTTGCTAATGCTGGTGCTGAGGACATATATTCTTTTAGGGCTTGTAAAGCATTCTCATGCTTCTCAGTCCATTCGAACTTCTTATTCTTCCTTAGGATATCGTAGAATTCTTTGCACTTTTCTGAGGATTTCGATATGAACCTGTTCAAAGCTGCTATCCTGCCTGTTAGTCTTTGAACATCCTTGGCATTGGCAGGAGATTTGATATTTATTAATGCTTTGATTTGTTCCGGGCTTGCTTCAATGCCCCTCTGGGTTACCATGTATCCTAAGAACTTTCCTGCCTTAACACCAAAATGGCATTTTGAAGGATTAAGTTTCATGTTGTAATTATCAAGGATATCGAATGCTTCTTCCAAGTCCCTTAGGTGATCCTCAGCTTTCTTTGACTTGACCACCATATCATCTATGTACACCTCCATAGTTTTTCCAATTTGATCTTTGAACATCATATTTACCAGCCTTTGATATGTTGCACCTGCATTTCTTAGTCCAAAAGGCATGGCAATATAACAATATAAACCGGTTGGGGTCATAAAGGCTGTATCCTCTTGGTCAGATGGTTCCATCTGGATTTGTTGGAATCCAGATGATGCATCCATAAAAGTTAACAGTTCATGCCCCGCTGTTGCATCCACCATGGAGTCAATGTGGGGTAATGGGAAAGGATCCTTGGGACATGCCTTATTCAAATCAGTGAAATCGACACATACCCTCCACTTTCCGTTTTTCTTTTGGACAACAACCACATTGGCTAACCATTTAGGATACTTTACCTCTCTGATCATACCTGCTCGGAGTAGTCTCTCTACTTCTTCTTGGATAATGGCATTCCTTTCTGGTGCAAACTTCCTCCTTTTTTGATGGATTGGCTTGATAGATCTGTCAATGCCAAGTTTGTGAGTAATAATATCCTTAGATATACCTGTCATATCTTCATGTTTCCAAGCAAAGGTAGATTTTCTTCTTTTGAGGAAGGATATCATGTCTTCTTTCATCTTGCCAAGGATCCCTGATCCGATATAGATTTTCGATTCAGGATCACTAGGATCCAAGAGGATTTCATCTACATCTTGTTCCCTTGCCTCCAAGACGTTCCTCGGAGGATACTGTAATTGCTATTGCTCCCTTGGCCTCGAGGTTGGCTTCATGGATGAGGTATAGCAATCCTTAACTTCTTGCTGGTCACTGTCGATCTTGATTATCCCCCATGGGCTAGGGAGCTTCACACATTGATGGTAGGTAGATGGAACCGCTTTCATGTCATGTATCCAAGGCCTGCCAAGGATAACGTTGCAACAAGGTAAACAGTCAATAACACAAAATTTTTGGTAATTATGTAATCCTTCCACGTAGATTGGGAGTTTGATGTCCCCCAGAGTTTTCTTCGTTTCTCCACTGAATCCCACAAGCACGGAGGATCTTGGGGTGATGTCTGATTCTGGGATTCCCATCTTCTTCAAGACATCAAGCTGGATAATGTTCACTGAGCTCCCTCCGTCAATAAGGATCCTGCGGACAAAATGGTTAGAGATAAAGAGAGTGATAACTAAGCTATCATGGTGAGGATCCTGAACATTAATGCGATCATCCTCATCAAATGTTATCATCTTTCCTTCTGAGACGCTTGAGGTTCTAATAGGCCTATCTCCATTATCCATTTTTGATTCTTTTGCATGTCTTTTGGCCGCTGAGAAGGATGTTCCACAAATGTCTGATCCTCCGGATATGAAGTTAATCACTTGTGCGTTTGCCGGAGGTGCTGGAGCCTTTTCAGGGATCCTTTCAGGATCCTGGGTCCTTTGCTTTTTTCTCCCCAATAATTCTTTTAGATGCCCCTTGCTTAGCAGGTATCCAATTTCTTTTCTTAAGGCTATGCAATCTTCAGTCAGATGGCCGAAATCCTCATGGTATGCACACCATTTGGACTTGTCTTTAGTCCCGGATGGTTTATCATTCTTCCTGGGCCACCTAGCCTTCTCACCTAGATTCTGCATTGCAAGGATTAGTTCATGATTATCAACGGAAAAACAATATTCCGAGATTGGAGGATATTCTTCATCATCCTCTTCTTGGTCGACAGCATGCACATTCTTGTTCTCGTTTCTATGGTAGGATTTGAACTTGTTGTTTTTGAAGGAGGATCCTTGCTTATCTTGTTTTGAGGATCCTACTTGTCTCTCCTGGATCCTCTTGTCATCCTCTAGCCGGATAAACCTGAGTGCTCGAGTTCTTACTTCATCTAAGTTCCTGCAAGGTGTCATAACAAGATCATCATAGAATAATGAATCCTTAAGAAGTCCCATTTTGAAGGCTTCAACAGCCGTAGCCATATCCAAGTTGGGAATATCCAAGGATTCTTTACTAAATTTGGTTATATAATCTCTTAATGATTCGTTATGATTTTGAGTTATCCTGTACAAATCACTAGTTAATTTTTCGAACTTTCTACTACAAGAGAATTGGTTATTGAATAAGTTAACTAAATTAGCAAATGAAGTAATAGAGTAAGGGGGAAGACTTAGCAGCCATTTAAGGGCTGATCCAGTAAGAGTAGATCCAAATCCTTTATATAGGCATGCTTCCTTCAATTTTTCTGGGATAGGATTGATCTCCATCCTTTCCCTGTATTGTGCTATATGCTCCTCTGGATCCGTTGTGCCGTCATACAACTTCATGGTAGGGATATGGAACCTTTTGGGTACCTCTGCATCACAGATTGGTGGTGCAAAGCGAGATACCTTGTGGCTCCCATCTGCAATCTCTGGGATAGGCTTGACTACCCCTGGAACACTTGAGATCATGTCCTTTAGTTTCTGTAGTTCCCTGGCCATAACATGATTGGTACCTGTATCCTGCATGAACCCAAGGTTAGTAGTAGGATAATTATTTAAAGTGTTACCTCCCATTGGGTTCAAGTTAGGGAATCCATATTGCTGGGATTCTGGAACAACGGAGGGACCAGTGGAAGCAATGGTCTGCATTGGAATGAAGTCCCCTTGATGGACATCTAGACTCCCTGTTTGCAAACTTTTTAGGGATCCTGGCATCTGTAAGGATCCTGGTATCTGGGATGATCCTGGAACGAAGGAGGATCCTTGAACCTGGGATGATCCTGGAATAAAGGAGGATCCTTGGCCCTGGAATGATCCTGGGATAAAGTAGGATCCTTGAAACTGCTGTGACCCCGGATAGGCTCCCGGATTCATGAAGGATCCCATATACTGAGGATAGGATCCTGCTGGCTGAAAATACGAGCCCGATGTCTGAGTCATTGCTGCTGACTTGAGATGTAATCCTCTCGTCTCCCCTGTGATCTGTACGTCTGGGATCCCTGATGGCTGAGAGGTGACCATTGGAGTCTCAAAACTCAAGGATTTTGGCATCAGTGGGGAATGATCCTCTGCCGCTTTCTTTTGTCTTTTGAGATCTCCAATCTCCCTGAGGATCCTGTCATTAGTTTCATCCTGCCGCTGCATACGATCCTTCATCTGCAAAATTAAAGCAAACACATCACTAGTACTGGGAATAGAAGAATTCATAGCAGAAGAAGATGGAGGTTTAGAGAAAGAAGGGGTTGTTCTCTTCTCAGCATTTTTCTGGGATCCTGCCGGTGGAGGAGGTAGAGTGGTTTGTGCTGAGGTGACTGCAGACATCGCCGTGGAGGTGTTCTTCAATGATGAAGCCATGTAACTCTTTGAAATGATTTCGAACAAAAGATTTTCTTTATGAATGAAGCACCAATTGCCCCACGGTGGGCGCCAAACTGTTTTGGTCAAAAATCACACAAGGATAATGTAACCAAACTTTATGTAAACGGGGTATGATGCTTGGTTAGCTATGGAAGTAAAGGATCACTTCTGTGATAAAGATACAAAGACACAATGATTTATACGAGGAAAAAGCCCTTGATCAATGTATGATCTCCGGCATAAAAAACCTCGGGTGATGGCAACTACCGATCACCAACTTCAATATAATAAAAATGTAGTTACAACTTCGGATAGTAATGAGCTGAGTACAAGGATCACTGAGTGTCTAAGTGTTTGAGAGTTGTGTCGTATGTTGTGTGTGTCCTTCCGAATGAGGAAGACGGGTACTTATACATGTGTGTGTGACTTATTTTAGGTAAAATGACTAAATATCAGCTCATTACCCCTTTAGAAATAAAGATAATCTAGCCTAAATTGCTGCCCATTAATCAAGCTAAGTTTCCATATCCGGTACAACGTCTATCTCCAATTTAGCTCTTGCCATATTTGTGAAAACGCGTCCCTGGATCATGATGTGTAGGGCGTATCCTGCTAGGTGTTCCTGCAAAACAATTTTGTAACAAGTGGAAGTGACCGTTAGTGTAAGGATCACCATATCGTCCCATGATCCTGATCCTGAAGTCTGTCTGAGGATCACTATCTGCCAAAGAAACAAGGATCACTGGTCAGGATCACGTATAAGGATCATTTATAGTAAAATCCAGCCCCAACATACATGAAGGCACGAAACTACTATGTGGATTGTGTACCTGGCCAGTACACGAGAAACGTATGACGTTCGTGAGATTATGATAATTGTTACAGGTATGTCCGGTAGAGTTGAGTAGCAGGCGGGCGTGTGGGGGGAAATGGGAATTAAGACTCTCGGGAAGTTGAGAGTACTATGTAGGAATGAAAAGTATGAGTGATAAAAAAAAATGAAGAATGTTGAATCCGTAAGAAGGTACGGATCAACAAGATATGAATGATATGTATGAATGAAATGTTTGAATCCACGAGATGGATTCAAGGAATGCAATGTATGAATGAAATGATTTGAATCCATGAGACGGATTCAAGGAAAGAAAGATATGAATAATATGTCTGAATCCGGGAGATGGATTCAGGGAATGAAAGTTATGAATGCAATGTTTGAATCCGTGAGACGGATTCAAGGATGAAAGGCATGAATGATATGTTTGAATCCGTGAGACGGATTCAAGGTATGAAATGCATGAAGAGAATGTTCGAAACCGCTAGACGGATTCAAAACATAGAAATAATGAAAGGTATGGATGCTATGATTGCGTCCGAAGGACGGATTTAAAATATAAAAAGGGATGAAATTAATCCACATCACAATGTGTCGACAGTTTGACCATGGTTGTGTCAAACGAGTCATACGGATAAATGTAAAGTAATAAACAAAAGAATGATCGTAATGGGCATGCAAACCTAAATTTTAAAGCGAAAGAAAGAAGTTCGAACAAGTTATGTGTTAAATATGTTAGTAATGGACTCTTAGGAGTCATAATGAATGACGGGCTACGACCCGGACAATAATTTAAGTATGAATGAGAAGGGTGAGTTTTGTTAAGAATACCAAAATGATGTAATGGATGTCCTTGTAGGTAAACATGAAGGGAAAGACGTACGAATGTGTACCTCTTTACATCTACGGTAAGTAAGAAATGTCAGTTTGACCTTGAAACGTCAAACTGCAAAGGTCGACAAAATAAGTAACCAAAATAAAGAATTGCATGTAAGGAATGAAGTGTGGAAAATGTTATAGCATGTGCGTAGGAAATTGTAAAGAATTATAGGTGAGTAATCACCTAGTTTAATGAATGCTTGAATGAAATGTGCTAACCGCTAAAATTGTAGATGATAATGTTAGAAACTCTTGATGTGATGAAACCAACCGAATTGGTGGAAGGATGTGCACGGGCGAAAGCGCATTACGCGGATGAATGAAATCTAGCCTGGTATGGCTAGTACTCGTGAAGAATGCGGATCGATCTGGGTTACGGATCGTCGATTGATGATATGAGATGAGGTCAGTAAAAAGTTTAACTTATGTTAGATAAGTATGAATTGGTTAATTGGGTACGACCTACGAAATGAATGATGGAATGGGTATGGTATAGTATGGGAAGTTTGATTTTTTTTTCAGTTGACATAAGAAGAAAACTATGTCATCAAGAAGCGAATCTCAAAGGTTTTGAGTGAAAAGTTCGAGTATTGGTTAAAATCTCATGAAATGAATTGCACGACACGTATGCTTATGCAAAATAAGTAAGGCACGAAATGAGAGGTATAGTAATGTAGAACGAATGAGGCAAGTTGAAGGTAACGTAAGGATATGTAAGGTACGAATGACTATAGAAAAGTAGAATGATGCTAACTATGGAGTTAAGCATGTAGGTGTAACTATGAAGTAGTAGTTTTGTTGTGATAACAAAACAAGAGTTGAATGTTATAGAATGTGTGTATGAAATGTAATCTTAAAAGACAAGATGAAAGTATTAGATCCGTTATAAACAAATCCTACGAATGAACGTATTACCACAAGCTTGAAGAAGTATGTATATTGACCTATTAAAAACGGGTCAAGGGAAATGAAAATGTTATGTGAAGGTATGGTGTGAAAAATATGGACTTATTATAAAAAAAGTCAATAGTATGAATAAATATGAACTGAGATAGGATGATTACATATAATTATGATATGACTATGAAGTCAAACATAGATGTGTGTGTGTAAGAGGAAATGAGAAAGGTTTCGGGGACGAAACCTTATTTAAGGGGGGTAGACTTGTAACACCCCAAAACCCGAATGTTTATATTCGTTAAGTGTTATGATCGGGTACATCAAGAAATAAATAACTAGGTTATTCGTCCTAGTTAAAAGTATGGTAGAAACAAATAAGGAATGAAAGTTGTGTCAATTCTAATTAGTGAGAAAACTTGAGGGACCAAAACGGTTAGGATGGAAAGATGGGTTTTATTTATGAAAATCAACACACACAAACACACACATTCGTGTGTTCTAGAAAGGAGCAGGAGCTCTCATGAGAGCTCAAGAAACCCTAAACGTGAAGAATCATCAAATCGAAGGGCAAATCAAGGTCTAAATTCATGAATGAACACGGATTAATGATCACCTTCACAAGGGGATTGTAAGGTATGTCTTAAAAGTTAGATTGGTGATCTTTCACGAAGTGGGTTATGATGTAAATTGCGAATTTGTATGAAATTGTGAATGGGTGTGTGTTAGAATCATCATATTGAACATGGGTTATGCATGATTTAGGTTAATTTGATGTTTAGAGGTGAAACCCATTTGTTTTGGTAAGGATGATGACTTGAATGATCACCCAAGTCCAATCCTTGTTCACATCTTGTTGTGTTATGGTGTATGTAATGCGTTCTTGTTAGGTAGATTGAATGTGATATGAATTTGTTGATGTTTTTGTGTTAATTGATGAATGAAAGCATGAAGTAGGAAGTAAAGCATGAAACACTTGTACATTATGCATAAATTGTGGCATGCACACCAAGTGTTTGATGAAATGCCTAGGTGGGATTAATAGATGAAATGGTATGCAAGTAATGGATGAAATCGTATAATATGGGGATATGATGTATTTGATGATAAATAAACATGAGAAATCTATTTTTATATGGAATTCATGTAGGATTTGGTTGGCCATGTTATTTAGTAAAAGTATGCATTAGAATATTGTACTCTATGTTGGAGTGGTATGATGTTTACTACATGTTTGAATAATTGCTTAATCAAAATTGATAAGTAAAAGTACACTAAATGTGAAGCATATGAGATCATTAGAATAGGATGAAGTTAGAATGATGTTGGGTTGTTAAGCATAGGTCATGGTGTTAGTTGTAGAATTATGTTACTAGAATGAACGGAATTAAATATGTTTGGTATGTGCATATAACTAGATGATCATGTGGTTGTATGCTTATTGCATCGTGAGTATGAAATGTATATAGTGTCATTAGTATAGTCTACTATAATGACATGGATGTATGAGGTTAAGTCGAAAGTTCATATGATAAATTGTTGACTTTTTGAAAGTCAACTGTGCATAAGTAGCAATGTTGGACTTTTGTCACAATTGTGATATTATAGAAAGTCATATGATGCGTGTTATATCCATACGTGTTATATGTGATGACACGATGAATTGTATGAGTTTGAAAGATTAACTTGTGGAAATATGCCTTATGCTTGTTAGAATTGACTAATGAAAGTCAAATGTGAAACATGAATTTGATATGATTGTTAATATGTACAATCATGTATGCTAACAAGAATGTGAATGCGATGACATGAAAGTATAGGGATCATGTCAAGATGGATGGAAGCATGGAAGGTTAACGGGTCAAAAAGAGGCGAGGAAACGGATGCGAATACGAACACTAAAGGTAAGTGATTTCCGTAATCACTTCGTAGTACAAGTAAGTAATAAAGTGTTGTAATGAATTAAATATGATGTTTGAGGTCAAATATGTGTTAAGGTCTTTCGTCGTAAATGATGGGTTTAAGGTTGACCAAAATGCCCATGATGGGTATTTTGGGGTAAACGAACTTAAAAGTGGTTTAGAAGCAAGTTATTCGATTAGAGTAATGTTTTGGGCATGTATGGAAGTGGGGATGATGGTTTGGTCAGTCATAGACCAATTAATGCGCGAATACCCTTAACGGGTCAAATAGTTAGAAAATAGTTAAGTCGAATGTATGTAAGTTAAGGATTTCCGTAATCCGGAGGTAAGATTTTATGTTCATATGATAGAATGTGAATTTACAAGCATGTAGGAAGAAACGGGAGGTCAAACGGGTAAACGGTTCAAAAGTTACGTGCGTTTTAGTGCGTACGGACGACGAAACGAACCTGCAGAAAACTGCAAAAAAACTAGAGGGCGTCGCCGACGGGTAGGGGTACCCAAAGGTGGGATCCTAAAGAATATGTAGTAATATGGTACCCAAAGGTGGGATCCTAAAGAATATGTAGTAATATGGTACCCAAAGGTGGGATCCTAAAGAATAAGTAGTAATATGGTACCCAAAGGTGGGATCCTAAAGAATATGTAGTAATATGGTACCCAAAGGTGGGATCCTAAAGAATAAGTAGTAATATGGTACCCAAAGGTGGGATCCTAAAGAATATGTAGTAATATGGTACCCAAAGGTGGGATCCTAAAGAATATGTAGTAATATGGTACCCAAAGGTGGGATCCTAAAGAATATGTAGTAATATGGTACCCAAAGGTGGGATCCTAAAGAATAAGTAGTAATATGGTACCCAAAGGTGGGATCCTAAAGAATATGTAGTAATATGGTACCCAAAGGTGGGATCCTAAAGAATATGTAGTAATATGGTACCCAAAGGTGGGATCCTAAAGAATAAGTAGTAATATGGTACCCAAAGGTGGGATCCTAAAGAATATGTAGTAATATGGTACCCAAAGGTGGGATCCTAAAGAATAAGTAGTAATATGGTACCCAAAGGTGGGATCCTAAAGAATATGTAGTAATATGGTACCTAATTGTGGGATTCTAAGTTAAGAATTTCCTTTACGTATATAGATGTGTATGTATGTATGTATAAAGGTATGTATGAGTGTATGCATGTATGTAAAGATGTAAGAAAGGTATGTACGTATGTAGATGTGAACGTACGTATGTATAAAGATATGTATGAGTGTATGCATGAATGTAGAGATGTAGGAAAGATATGTATGTATGTAGATGTGAATGTATGTTTGTATGTAAGTATGTATATAAGCATGATTTAGACACGTTGAGTGTTAACGTTTTAATGGTGTACCTTGAGAATGAAAGGTTATGCAGGTACATTACTGAAGCCTCACCAGGGAATGGATACGCAGATGTAATGCTTAAAGTTTGAAAAATGACGAACAGTGAAGTGTTTGTGAATGAATCTTGTTTATATAATGTGTGCTAATGTATGAATGAATGTGGTGAGTGCAGGTTGTACGAGTCACGAGGATCTTCAAGGATTAGAGATCGAGGATCGAGTCACAAGACAGATTGTACGGAAACGTAGGTGTTGAAATTTAGAAAACCCATGTCATGCATTTAATTGTAAATGAGTCAATTGATGACTTCATGTGAAAAGGTTGTATTAAAATGAAGTTTTAAGTAAGTCAAGGTAATTATAAGGAAAGAAAGTTTATGGCTTGAACTTCCGCTGCGACTTTTAGTCAAATACGCATTAGGGTCTTTCAATTGTATTCTTACAAATACTCAATAACTGTTATTTGCATAGAAAAGTATGCAAGGTTTTGTAAAAACATTTAACAAAAAGTGGATCAACTCACAAAAATGAGTTCATAAAAAGAAGGATCACTCACATTGTTATTATAAGGCTTTCCTCTGTGATTTCCTGGTTATAGTCTAAACAATGCACACGCGTTAGTATAATAACCCATTTTAACATTAGTAATACCCTCCCCGAGACGGTATTCCAACGACTACGTCGGGCAGAACCACGACAGCCGTTACGGAACCCTAGATCAATCGGGCAGAATATCTAATACGTATCCAGGGGTTATGATACTTACAACGAGGCAGAGCGTCGCTAATTAGGGGGTATAATACCTGCGTATTATAGGCCTACTATCAGAATTTGAGAGAAAGAAATCGTTGTGAGCGAATTCGAATGAAATCCGATGGCCCTCTTATATAGGTGCTGATTCTGGTTCCCACGCGGCCCGCGTAAGGGTAGACAGGAGTCTACGCGGCCCGCGTCAAACTCCAGTCAACGCGTAGCTTATCCTGGTCATGATCTAGACCTGCCACGATGTCGACACGTGTCGGCACCGGGCTGCGCCACACTTTAGGTCACTCGCGGCCCGCGTCATCTTAATATGTTGTTTATGCGGCCCGCCTGGACTTAAGAAATCAAAGGAATCCGGTTACACCTTCATACGGCCCGCGTGAATGGTTGGGGTGGGTCTACGCGGCCCGCCTCAACTTACTTTTTCTTGTTTTCCATTTATTTTTAATACTATATTATAATTCGGACTTGGTTTTTACGTATGGGATGTATTTCAGGAAGTGTAGGGGTGTCAGGGGTGTTTTAGGAGGGTAGTTATATTTTGGGTATCACTCCTGGGTGATTTGGTAAAATATATAGTGCACTCACGCTTAAATATAGTAACCCAATTCTACTTTATCCCTACGTCACGAGACAGAACCCCAACGAATTTAGGCAGAGCCTTGACATATGTTACGGGGCCCTACGTCAGTCGGACAGGGTATTAGTGATCAAGGGTTAAAACACTTAAAACGGGGCAGGGCTAAAGAAGAGTGGGTGTAATTATATCACAGTGTAAGCGAGATAGAAATAAATGAACGAGCTGAACAACTTTGGAAGCTCAGAAGTGGTTCTATTTATAGTTGAATCCCAAAAATAGCTTGGAGGCTAAGTTACTGCATTTATTCTTTGTTATCCACGTACACATGTAAAATCTTAATTCAAAAGTATAGATTTTTCTATTAATTTGTTATTTTGAGTTGTATGTCATTTTGAATGGCCACGTACACTTATTTGTATGTGTATTGGTTTCATGTTTTGAATTTCATACAATTGTTAAAGATTCTAATTTATACTTATGCATATTTAGGATTCTATTTCTATTATTTTCTTTTATTATTTTATTATTATTTTATATATTATAATTAATTCAACTGTTTTACTTATTTGGTGCATATAACTTCTAAACTATGATGTTTTATAAATACGCTACTAGAATGAAAATAATTTTATCTACATTTTGAACCAAGTTTCATTAAAACAGAGTAGGTTCAATTTAAATTATTAAATGGTTCCTAGGCTCGTTTAGGTACTTTATATTTCTAACAGTTAATCTACCCATGATGCATCTTTTTTAATAACATAAGTTGTTATATATATAAATAAAAATTTTGGGAATGTTACAATGACCATCAACAAATCTCTTTACTGTATATAATCTACCATCCACAGTGCAAATCATAAGTTGAGCTTTGCATCCGGTCCTAATAGTCTCCCTGTTC
Organism: Helianthus annuus; assembly: GCF_002127325.2. Taxonomy (NCBI): domain Eukaryota; kingdom Viridiplantae; phylum Streptophyta; class Magnoliopsida; order Asterales; family Asteraceae; genus Helianthus; species Helianthus annuus. The sequence continues at coordinate 27,361,086 of NC_035447.2, forward strand.
CTTGTTTTGAATTGCTTTTTTGACTTCGAATGATCATCAATACACAGAGGCTTATGTCCCTCTTTAGAACAAACAAAATACTTAGTTTTGATTATACCACCACTGTATACTTCACCACCTTTCCGAATAGAAAAACCAGCTAACTTAGCATATGATTGATAAAACGCATATGCTTGTTCAATAGAGATAAATTGCATTCCAACAACAGGTGTAGCTGATGCCTGAACCTCCGGAGTGTAAACCCTTTCATCTACATGAATCAAAATAAAAAACATAAAACGTCATATAAAACACATGCGAATTGTCTGATCAAAGCATGCGAAATGATGATATTGATTAATCTGAATTACATATGCGATTTATTACATAATAACATGCGAAATTGCAAAAAAAAAATAAAATCAAATGCAAACTGTAAGAGTAATAACATGCGAATTTATACATGTTGCTTTTCAAAATACAAAAGTGTAATCAAACATTCAAACTACAAAAACAGCTACAACAATGCTACGATTAAACAAAAAAACAATTATACAAACAATTAAGATATCTGAATTAACATAATTACCAATAGAAAACTCGTTTGCAGCACTTGAACTTGAAATTGGAATTGGAATTGGATTTGCAGGTCGCGGATTTAAAACATCCTCAATCGAAACTCTCTGATAAGCAGATAATTGAGCATGATCACCGATCGGTCGATTTTCTTCAAAATCAACTTCTGTTCGTCCAGTGCTACTCTGTGGACCCATCGAAATAAACAAATTGAATGAAACCCTAACACAGAAGAACGAAAACTGCAAATTGTGAATTATGGAAAATTTGAAACTGATTTGAATAATAATTACCGGGATATCAGTGTAACGAACTTCACGCTGAATGAATGAAGAGACGAATTTGCCCTCTGATGATTAGGTTAATTGTCTGATTTAACCTTATTAAACCGAAATGAATCAGGACACGTGTATGGCTCAAAATATAGCGTATATAATGTACGATAACCCTATTTGTACCATACTCTTTACCTATATATATATATATAGGCAAAAGATCAAATACAAATAATCTTAACATACTAAACATACAAATTGATGGAAAACCCAAAAAGACAAGGTGGCATTTTTGTAATTACCACCAACTATCAAAGTTACAACCAAAAATACCTAAAAAAACACAAATTTTTTTTTAAACATTTTTTATTAAAAAATCGCTACATTTCGGTAGCAAAAAAAAAAAAAAATTTTTTTTGGCTGCTACTAAAAGTAGCGATTTTTTAATAAAAAAATGTTAAAAAAATAAAATAAAATAATTTGTGTGTTTTTTTTTATTTTTTTAGATTTTTTTAGGTTTTTTGGGGGGTTTAGTTTTTAGCATTTTAGCTTGGGTGGGGGGGGGGTTAGGTTTTTTTTAGGTTTTTGGGGGTGGGGGGTGAGAGGGGGGGTTAGGTTTTTTTAGGTTTTTGGGGGGTGGGGGGGGTTAGGTTTTTTTAGGTTTTTGGGGGGTGGTGGGAGGGGGGGTTTAGGTTTTTTTGGGGGTGGGGGGAGTGGTTAGGTTTTTTTAGGTATATTTGTAGAGTAACTTTGATAGTTATTGATAATTACAAAAATGTCACCTTGTCTTTTTGAGTTTTCCTTCAATTTGTATGTTTAGTATGTTAAGATTATTTGTACAAGAACTTTACCCTATATATATATATATATATATATATATAGGGTAAGGATAAATTGAAAACCCACTTGAGTTGAATAAACCCTGAAAACCCAATAACAACCATTGATCATACTTGATGGATGGCTAGGATTCATTTTTGCCCATCAGATGCTTTTGTGTCCTTTTGTCTCAATTGTTTAATATATTTCATGTACTGAAGGGTAATATTGGAACATTAACATAATTTCTCTTACAATCAGACAAAAGTCTGCATATTGTAAGAAACCCTCACATCAATATTCATCATTACACTTCTTTTTTCTCCAAATATGATATACCAACTACTTTTCAATATTCTTTTTTGCTCGTATATTTTTTTTGGTTTTGTTACATGTGTATATGATAATATATTTTCGTAACATATTTTTTTGGTTTTGTTACATGTGTTACATAGAAACGTAACATATAATTTTTCTATCATCAAATGTTACATAGAAACATAACATATAATTTTTACATTATTTCTGTAACATAAAAAATGTAACATGTATTTTTTCTTTGATTGTTACATTTTTTATGTAAGACAAAAAAATGTAACATGCATTTTCTCTTTGATTGTTACATTTTTTATATAACACAAAAAAAATGTAACAGGCATTTCTGCTTTGATTGTTACAAAAAATGTAACGGGCATTATTTATGTAACACAAAAAAGTGTAATAATGCACTTTATTTTCAGTAACATACATTATTTATCTAACACGAAAAAATGTAACATGCATTTTTTTCTTTGATTGTTACATTTCGTACCTAAGAGGCAAAGAATTGTTACATCCAACAACACTAGATTTTTTAGATTCAACCATAAAATCAGTAATGAAAAAATAACATATCCAGAAAACAAGAACTTAATAACATTAATCTTCTTAAACAAGAAAATAAAAAAAAGTTACAAATCTACAAAACACAACAAAATGAAGATCTAAAAAACACAAAAAATTGCAAATCTGAAAATTGCAAATCTAGATGACCTTTTAGATCTGGAACACAAAAAAAATTTCAAATCTGAAAGTTACAAAAAAGTGAAGTTCTACAAAACACAAAAAAATGAAGATCTACAAAAACACAAACATACTTATGGATCTGGAGGATCTTATAGATCTGGAACATCATGTTTAACATCAAACATCTTTTGGATCATCTTCAACATCGAACCGTCATCTGAAACATCATCGAACATCTTCAACCGGATTTGGAGCATTTTTTGGATCTGGTAGCATCTTCCCTAAGCATCTGGGGCATCTTCAACTGGAGCATCTGGAGCATCTTTTTTTTATTCGGATCATCTTTTTTTTTCAGAGCATCTGGAGTTTTGGTGGTTGATTATGAAGGATTTTGATAAGAAAAAGAATTTTTTTTGTTTCAGATCTTAGATCTGGAAAATGGTTATCTAGAGAGAGAGAGAGAGAGAGAGAGAGAGAAGTGTGTGGGATGAGGTAGAGAAGTGTGAGGGTGATGAAGGTTAAGGGGATGTCAGCACAAAAGCTTCTCCATGGGTGGTGGGTTTGTTCTGAATTTCTTTGATCTGAACAAAGTGGTGGTGGGTTTTTTGGTAGAGGAGAGAGATGAATGAGGTGAGAGGTAGTCTTAACTGAAATGAATGAGGTCTGGTTGGTTTTTTTTAAAGTGGTGGTGAGAGGAAGATGTGAGAGAAAAGGCTAACTTGAGAAGTCTAAACAAGTACAACATACATTAATTAAAAAGATGACAAGAAGAAGGGACTATGAGAAGTCTGCGTGTGCAGACACATCACCAACCATCACCATAATGTCAAAAATGTAAGATAGAAAAAGACCATCATGCCCTTACTTCTTTCAATATAAATTTAAACGTGGATCAATCCTAGCCACATGTTAGAGTTTTCAGGGTTTGGTCAACTGGAGTGAGTTTTCTCATTATAATTAGCCTAAATATATATATATATATATATATATATATATATATATATATATATATATATACCGATATTTTTTTTATTTTATTGCTATTTTACTTATGACTGTATAAAATCTATATACACATAGATACACAATACATATCAATATATTATTACATACTAAATGGCAATTCTATTACATACTGATCTTGGAAGTCAGTATATTTAAGTTAAATGACTAAATGGCAATTCAATAATAGTAAAGATTAGAGGACCAGGTTTGCAAATTAGGAAAGGAAGTTTTAAAAATAGAAAAAAAAAAGAAAACGAAAACAGTAAAGGAGGACTGGTACCGCAGGACCAGAACCCGAGTTGCCCGGTTCCGAAAGACTAATCAAGGACCTTTAGACCAACTCGCTGCCTTTTTGTTAAGTGATATAACTTCCGACCTTAAACCACTTAACTAAGGGTGGAAGTTTGAAATCATAATTGCCGCTTAAATCCAACAGTATGACAGCATGAGCTTTCCAAAGTCATTTACACGTGTTACCTTAAAATAGCACTTCCTTAGTCGAACTATGAACCTGTAGTTGAGAAGTCATGTAGTATAATATTGTTGATAATTTTTGGATCACCTGTAGTTGCTTTGCATAATGCATATTCTAATGAGGATAATTTCTGTTCACAGATAGAATACATACATGTCAATAAAGCACAAATAGCATATTTAAGCTCAAGAGCCGAATAAAATGACTACTAAGAGCAATAAAACAATTTTGGGATGAATAGAGAAATAAATCTAGAAAATCAAAATAGAATGAACCTCTAACGGGACGAAGTGGGTTGCAAGACCACATGCAAGCATTTCAGCACCATCCAATCTTGCACCCGTAAGACCCACATATTCTCCTGCCACAATATGAACTATTATATCAAAATAGGGTGCTGCATTCAACTTAAATTGCCCATGAATATTGTAAGCACCCAAAATGTTGCAGATATATGATATTTACCAATTTAAAGTTCTTACATATAAATTATTAATTTTTATTGTATAACGTAAGACTCAATCAGAGTACGATCGAGCTCAAATTACCAAAGAATCCAGGTAGTCTTGATAAGTAATAAGATGCACCTACATCTGGGAATGACCCTAATGCAGTCTCCGGCATTGCAAAAAGCTGCAAAAATGATACCATCAAATTTGTTGATCTTGAAAAAGAATGTCTTTTTAGAAGATTCACCATCCTTATGAAACAATATACATAAATATATGGCTGATGGCAAGAGGCATACCGTATTATCTGTAACAACTCGAAATCTACCATGTATTGCAATGGCTGCACCACCTCCCATAGCAATCCCTCTAATGAGTGATACCTTCAAGTATGATCTCAGGTTACATAGAAGTAGATAGAAGTAGATTATTACTTAATTAGCATATAAAGTACTTACAATATTAATATGATTATTTAAAGATGCCGTTTTCTAATCTAACCTGGGTTGTATTCCTTTGAAGTATCCGAAACATACTTCCACTACAAAACAAAGCTCGATCTTCACATCAATATTTTATAACAAACTAATTTAAAACAAAAACCCAACATAATAAACAGATGCAATAACCATCATTAAGTGTAAAAACAAAAAAATCCAAATGATGCCGTTTCATAACTTTTATCTACTATCAAAATCCACATCTAGTAGACAAAAAAGTAGATATAGCAATTATAACGAACAAAAAAAACATAGAAAAAGGAAACCCTTGAAATCAATCAGTAACCGTTTTCCCCTAAATATCAACATAATAAAGACATCACAGTCTCTCTTTTTAAACTGATAAAACTGATGTGTCACCTTCTGTTGAATTTCCACATGCCTGATCCGTTGCGACCCTTAATAAGAAAAGGAATAAAAATGATATTGTAATAAATAAATAAATAAAAATTGATTTACCTGTTGGTAAGCTTTTATTCAGGTAAGAATTGGTAGTATTTTACCTTATGGTGGCAAACACTTGAATGTAACCAATGTGAGAATAAAACTTCATTCAAGCATTTTATCGAGCAACTTGTGTGCAACCTAATAACATGAGATTCAACAAATAAAATGCATACTCCATGTGCCCAAATGCAATAAACCAACCACAGATTACCGAATTCACAAAATGAAAGATTACCTAAATAGATGTTGCAAGCGCTTGGTGACAAATTTAAGGTTTTGAATAATCAAAAACACTAATATTCATATGAAGCCACCTTTTTCCAGCAAAATAAGTGGGTTTTGCAGATTAATCATCGTGCACACCAGTTCAGATCATATATACACAAACAATCAAAAACAGATTGTTAAAAAGATAAATAGGTGAAAAAACTTTGGTGCTCGTAAGAACATAAAAAACTATGAACTGACCTTTTTATTGAACCTAAACCTATAACAATGGCTATCAACAATCTATATCCAAAATATGAGCTCGAAGATTTGTTGCAATTTCAATTCATCGATTCACATAATTTTGCTTCACAGATTCACGAATCTTTATCAGACAGAAACTTTGCTTAATCGATTACAAATGAATTTAGCATATGAATGCTGATTGAAAGAAAACTCAACACATAATTTAGATGACAACACGGATCCACTGAAAAGTATGAGATATACAAACCAAAGAAAATAATAGTAAGAAAACCTTGAATTAACCGAGAATGATGGTTGATTAATTGTCTAAATCATACCTTTACATGGAGGAGTAGCAGAGAGATCGAAGACAAAGAAGAAGAAACCCTAATTGTGGTGGAGCGGCATTGAAAAGAAATATAAAGGATCCATTATTAGTCATGCTTGACCCATATTCTGACCCGAATTATTTCAGATCCCGTGTCAAAGAAAAGTGGACGAGATTTTCCCGCCAAAAAGAAAAATTTAGTGGCCTGATAACTTGACACATCAGCAAAATTTAACACATTTATTATATATAATAGATTATTATATTTTCCACCACACAAGTCACAAGGAATATGAGTTTTAATTTATAGTGGGCAGAGAGAGCGGGCAAACAATTTATATTTATATATAGAGTAACTAGGTTAATGCCCGCGTAATACGCGGGCTTCAACCAAAACCATATTATTTATTTTGATTCAAATTTAGTACTATGTAAAAAGACGTACATTGAAAAAAAAAACAAAATTATTCAAATCCCAGTGGGGCGCGATCACAAGGTTTGGAGAATATTCAATGTATTACAACAAGAAATAAGGGCATTTGGAAAACACATTGCTAAAGAAACAACTCAAGCATAGAATGAATACCAGGGTACGAAGAATTCCACCATCCAGAGATTTTTGCTTTTAACAACCAATTCGTCAAAATTACGCGAATTCAGTTCGACTGATAAACTTGGTTCTGATTTCTCACTTGATCCTCCTGTTGTTTTTCCACTTAACTTGTCCTTGAGGAGTGCCTTGACCTATGCACAGTAAACTATCTATGAATACTTCAAACAGTAAAGCACGCATATATGAATTACAGATGACAGGCGCAAGACAGGGTCTAATTCAGTGAGACATGTTAATTAATATAAAAACTAATCTCTTCATGCCAACGTTTACTGTGACAGGGTTAAACTGTAATGAAAATAGTTGTGACTTGTGAATGATGGTGATTTGTGATGACTCAAACCACCAACATACAAATTCTTGTCAAAATTTAGAGAGCATCCTAACAGTTTTACTCCATGACAACACATTTCAACATATAGAAAGATAGAAAGGTAACAATTTTATAAGACCATGCATAGTGGTATGTGATCCAGCGTGATTCTCCCCTAAAAACGCTCCCCCACACCCATGGCGTGATTGAGCATGATTTAGCAAAAATGCCCTCCAGGCGTGCTTTGAATCACGCTAAATAGCAAGTTGGTTGGCCAATCAAATGTATCCCTATTTTTCTTCGCCAATCCCCTTTTTTTGTTAGTTTTTTTTATTTAATTCTTTACACCAATTTTTAACATAATACCCACATCCTCACTATACCCATTTTAGAAAAATGCCGAATAATGTCCCTTGTGACTGGACTGCCACATGGCGGAAAACGCCCAACGGTGGGGGCATTATTCACCCTTACCACTACGCATGGTCTAACGAATAGCAGATTTAAAATTCGATATGATGACCTGTGAAAGTGCAAATTCTGCTATTGGTTTTGCTTCCCTAGCTCCTTGGTAATCAACAGGAGGTTTTCCAGAAACAAATACTTTAATAGTTGGAAATCCTTTGATACCATATTCCTGTTGAAAGCAAATGATAAAGTTTACATGGATTCTCATAGAAATAGATACGGAAACAAAAAAGTTTCTTGCTGGTGACAAGAGCCAATCATAAAACACTAAAAATGTCTAAAAACGACATATTGGATATAGGATTTAGGCGGCTCTACATAGGCAATAACCAAACCCTTTATTTCACTTCCATGGTGTTTCTACCAAACAAAAGCAAGCCTATTCAAGTTGAAAATTACAAATGTCTCAATAGATTAGGACACAACGGTTATATGAAGTCCAAAAAATTCCTTTACTTTTGGAATATTTTCAATTCATAATAAACTAAACACACCCTTACTGTGATTAAATCCTCATAATCTAATACTACTAAATGGTACTTTAAATAATCTATAATTACTAAATGTCGTGAAGCCCACGGGTGTTCCTTTAAGAAAATTGTTTCAGCAATCAGTATGTCACCCGGTGCCGAACTTACCATAATAAGTTTAGTGAATTTATAGAACAAATAGGGTAACCCTTACCAAAATTCTTCATCTTCAGCGCACTGAATCTCCAGTCCTAGCCAACCGAGCAATATATATGACAAAAAAAACAAAAATTAACCGTAAGCGTAAAAAAGTTAACACTGCTCAAAAATAAATAAATGTATGTTTAAAGATGAATGGTATATAATAAAACTTTAAAAGCAATTACCGATTGTTGTAGAGAATGAAACTTCATCTTAATCTTTTTGGGGAATTCATGTTGATGTACATCTTCACCGAGAAGGATAAGTTCAATACCTTGTAAATGACATGTTCTTAGATAATTAAGACAAATGAACATCATTAAAGTATTAAATTTATAAGAAACAACCCATCAAGTATGGTTAAAGTAATCAGAACACTAAAATACTAAACTAACATGTTCCAAAGTAGCAAAATCTTCATTCAGTTTTGTAGAATTGTAATCCTTATCACTGACACCCTGTCTTTAATTTGCAAAAGTCTATGACACCTACTTGTACCAAAAAAAAATGCATTGTCATTCACTTATAAATAAAAAAACCCTGTAGTTTATTACCATATAAATCCAAATTCCCAGACTGCCCCTGAAATTTAATTTCTTTTGAATATGCAATTGTGTCTACACCTATGACTTTAAATTTTCTCACAATCGAACTCCGACCTCAATTCGACGGGCCCTAAATTCGACGTAATGTGTATGAAGCGCCATCTCAAGGCCCTGAGGCGTTCTCCTGACCACCTCACACCTCTGTTGCAAATGATTTTTTTATAACAAAGGACAATCCTTAAAAGAACTTGTTTTTATTATTAATGGTGAAGAATTAACACAATACCTCTTGTGTCAAATTTTAAAAATTTACTGGAATCATCAGGACCATAACCATATGACCCTAATGCTATCATTCCTCATGCAAAGCATGCCAATTCATCCATCTGGGCGCATATCCAGAAAGTTTCTAATTATTATTTATTGATGATTTGGTATCCTGCATTACCTTAAGTAAAAGATGACGTGCAGTCTTGCGGACCAAGCTCAATAGACCTTTCCTTGATGTATCCCACATCTCTCTGTTTTAATATTAATTATAATCATTAATAATTACACAAAAAAAAATTGTATTCAATATTTAAACGTTAGAAACCCTCACCATAAAGGAAGCAAAAGATGAGGTAATTAAAACACATAAACTGTATAATGGTTGCTAACTCTAGTTGACAGCTTCAATCAAACGAAAAAATTAGGGTAAATAAAAAGGGGAGCATAAAATTGCCTATCAACTTGAAGGAAGCTTACGATCAGTAGAGTACCATGAAACTGCGTGCAATGCTCTCCTAATCGTCTCCATTGTGTTTGAATCTGTAGTAGGAAAATCGAAGAAATCAATCTTGAATCGATGTCTCTCACACATATTCTCTACTCCTCTTTCCTGTACTTCAATTTCAACAAAGGTAAATATAGCGATTTAGGATTCTTTAGTTACTATATGATCCGATCTACAGGAAAATAGAGACATGCAGGTGATAAGAGCTTACCGAACTCTCGCTGTAACACCGATTCAAGTGTCTGAGGCTGCGGTTGTTCAAGATCACCTTCAAGTCTCCCATTCTGTCTTCTAGATCAACCGATGAGAGTAACCGGCACCCATCAAAAGTAAATTTTCAATATGAACACATCTGGTTTGCTTAGACGTGTGTTCGAAGGCTCAGATATACTACCTCATTGTGGCTGCAGATCATCAGATTGCCACGCCAAAACTACGAAAATAGAGGATTTTCTTATATCATCACCGCCCATTTAATTTTCTCTCTGTTACAATTTGCACCAAAAAGTCGACAACTATAGACGCTAACTAAAACATGTTAAATTGTTTATTTCAATATAACCCATAAAAACCCCAAAAGTCCCTATAACATAAAGCAACAAAATTGATAGAAACAAACAAACCCAAATCAATCTATCAAAGAATAGCACTGAAAGCAACATCATCAATAGTAAAATTCAAATATTAACACAACTGATTTGGTTAGATGTGTTTCGTAGGCTTAAATACACTACCTCATTGTGGCTGCAAATCATCAAATTGCCAAGCCAAAACAACAAAGATAGTCGAATTTTTTACATCATCACGGCCTATTTATTTCTCTGGTACAATGTTCATGTTCCTCATGTTCTCAAAGTACAGCTAGCAACAAAAACCCACATAAAACAAAATCCATACCTGTCACGCGCCCACGCCAAGGCAACATCAACATCCGATTTACAGTCATTATATGAATTCATCACAGATCAGATCCGAAAAGATTATCATCATCGTTTAACCCGCTCAGTGGCGCTATGGTTGCAACCGAAGTTGTCATACCAAGTAGCAAGCCACCATCATCTTCGGGTAGGCAAAAGGCCGAAACCTCACAAGAATCCCAGTTGTCGTCGCCTAAAACATCGACAAAGATTTTATGTTTAAACTCATCGCCGCCAAGACTGCCGGAATCCGCTAGTGGTGACCCTCTGGTTACTACCCCTCTCTTTGTAAAAAAGGGGTAAGATTTAAAGCCAAAGACAGGCGTCTCAAGGGGGATGACCGCCCAAATAGTTCAATCGGAACAAACCAAGACCAAAACCACTGTTCATTTCCATTGCTCTATTAATTGAGTAGCATAGTATATAAAACATTACTGAACATCTTTTTATATCTAAACAGTCTCTAGTCTCTGTGTCACGAACCCAGTATATATAATTTAACTGAAGATCATTTTATATGTATATAGTCTCTAGTCTTTGTGTCATGAACCCTAGAATTTTCAATAATGGCGGTAAAAAATTACCTCCAAATTGAAAATCTAGTGCCAATGCAAAACAAACCCAAAGATTTCACTTACAAAAAAAAAGAAAATCCCAAGAAACCCAATTTCTAGTTTGCAAGATCAAGAAACCCCAAAATAGCAGATTTTGTGATTTTTTCACATGAATACAGATAGACGAAAGTGAATGTAAACGAACCAGACGGTTGAGTGGCGGCGGTTCTCTGGTAGTGGGTGGTTGGTCGTCGGCAAACAAACAAAGAAGAGACATGTCTTCTGTCCAATAGCCTGGATATAAACCATCCCACCATACAATCTTTCTGGCAGGTTCCAAGAAACCCACAAAACAGAGACACCGGACGGTGTAGAAATCATAATACAGCAAACGATTAAAACATAATCAATCATAAAAGAAGAAGATATGGGAATCAATACCGTCGATGATCACTATTGACTATTCAAGATTGATTATACCTCATCGCACAGGATCGATTGAAACGGTGAGGAAAGGAATCGCCGATTAAGGTTGCTCAGTAGAGGAATCGTCGATTAGGGTTTGGGAGCAATCGTTTGGAAGATTTTGTGAGAATGAGAGAGAGAGAGTTGAGAAGAGTATGATAGAAGCCAAAATTCAATCCGACACGGAGAGCTTAGCCACATGTCCACTCATTTGATATATGCCACTTGTCTGCTGATGTGTATGCTTATTTGGCATCAACCATAGGGTGACATGTGTCCCTCATTGGTTTGCTTTATTAGGCCATCCGTAGTCATAAAGCCCCGTGTGGGGCGTTATGCGACACGTGTCGTGCCACGTCACACAGGGGCTTTATGGGGCGTTATATCACTTGAGCCCGTAGTCATAACGCCCCTATCCATCATTACCTAATTATTAATTTTCAATTTTATTAATTAATTATAAAAAACATTGCTTAAATTTGATTGGTCCAAATTTTGAAAGATTCCCCAAAACGCCGTGATACATATAGCGCCTGCCCCCATTTTTCCCCCCATAACGCCGCCCGTCGCGGTGTGCGGGGCGCTATGGGGGCGCCATCTCTGTTTTGGGCGGTATATCAAGCCCCAGTACGCATGCTCTTAGATACATAGATTTTCATTTTAGTCCAAATAGTTTTTTTTTCTTCTTTGAGTCCCTGACTTTTCCCTTTTGTTGCCATTTTGATCAAATGCCCTAACTCCGCCCAAAAACCTCATTTTAATCAGGGGTATTTTAGGGGTTTTCAATTTAAATCTTTCAAGATGTCATTTTGATCCATTCTTTTTTTTCTATTTTAGATTCGAAAAACCCTTTAATTATTAAAAAACATAAAACAAAATATTAATTATTAATTAATATACACACACACACATAATTACACACATTATCTCTCACGCTTCCCCCGACCTCCCCTTCTCCACCTCTACCCCTCTCTACATCTCCTACCCAACACCACCACTCACAACCACAACCACCACCACTCACCACCGTTTCACAACCCCCACTCTCTCTCATGTCTCTCTCCCTCAACAATCACCACCACAACCACTGCCAAATCAAAACCCACCAGCCCCACCATCAAATCAAACCCATCACCTCCAACCCCAAATCAATTCAATCCTCGCCATTATCATCATCACCACCACCACATTCCTCAATCAATCACTAAAAAAATCAACAAACGACACCACTAGATTGACGACGTAGATCTGTAAAGGCAACAAAATCTGTAGCGTTCGAATGTAAGGGCAATAGTATCGCCGGAATCTGGATGGACAACATAGATCTGAAGCTGACGTCGTATCTGCAATAGTATCTTTGAAATTTGCCTAGTCGACTGTTATAAGAGGCTGAATAGGGTTTCAAGAGGCTGACTGTTCGCTGACTGTTTGGCCGACCCTATCGCTGACTGATATGGTGGTAAGAATTTGCCTAGTCCCTACAATCGTATCGCTATTTTAGTCCATGCAATAGTATTGTCGGAATCTGCCTAGTCTCTGCAGTGGTAAGAGTCTGACGAGGATAGTGATGGTGGTGGGCGGTGATGGTCGTGGCAGTGGTGAGAGGCTGACGAGGGTAGTGACAGTGGTGGATGGTGTTGATGGTGGTGGTGGATGGTGTTGATGGTGGTGGTGGCTGGTGTTTATGGTGGTGGTGGCTGGTGTTGATGGTGGTGTTGGGTGGGAGATGTAAAGTGAGGTGAAGGTGGAGAGAGAGAGCGAGTTTGATGAAGAAGGGGAGGGTAAGGGTGGGTCCCACTAATTAGATAATTTTCTTTTATTTTTCAATATAAAATAAGTTTTGGACTAAAATGACAATTTGAAAAGTTTATAACGAAAATGCCATAAATACCCCTGGTTAAAACTGAGGTTTTAGACGGAGTTAGGCAATGTGATCAAAATGGCAAAAAAATAGAAAACTCAGTGACCCAGAGAAGAAAAAAAATATTTGGACTAAAAAAGCAATTTGGAACAAACCTTAGGGACTAAAATGACAATTTACTCTTGTATATATATATATATATATATATATATATATATATATATATATATATATAGGGGACCACTAAAATTAAAAACCACCTCCAGTTGTAAGAACCGAGAGAACCACTTTTGAACCACTAGATCAACAAGATGGATGGATGAGATTAAAAGTAACTAAAATTAATATTAAATACATTTTGTCTTATTATATCTTTAACATTTTAAGCTAAAAGGGTAGTTTAGTAAAATTACTCTTTTTTGTCTTTTTATCTTTATTATTTTTTTATTACTTTTTTTGTATAATTATATTAGTTTTTATATTTTAAAAATAATTTTTTTTTATTAAAAGCATTTTTAAATTCAGATTTTTTTAACAAAACAATTTTTTTTGCGCACCGGTTTTTGCACGCCGTTTTTACGCCCGGCTTTTTCACGCATCGTTTTTTAACGCGTCGTTTTTGCACGGCGTTTTTTACGCTCGGCTTTTTCAAGCGTCGTTTTTTTAACGCGCCATATTTTACGCCCCGTTTTAATGCGCCGTATTTTACGTCCCGTTTTTTTCGCGGCGTTTTTATGCCCCGTATTCACGCCCCTTATTTAGGCGTCGTTTTATCACACGGTTTTTTACGTTTTACAATTAACGTAGAAAAAGTTTTACGTTTTACGTTAAAAAGTTTTTACATAAAAGTTTACGTTTTACGTTTATGTTAAAAAGTTTACGTGTTACGGTTTACGTGAAAAGTTTACGTTTTACGTCTTACATTTTACGTTAAAAAGTTTAGGTTTTACGTTAAAAAGTTTACGTTAAAAAGTTTACGTTTTACGTTAAAAAGTTTACGTTTTACGTGAAAAAGTTTACGTTTTACGTTTTACGTTTTACGTTAAACTTTTTACGTTTTACGTTAAAAAGTTTACGTTTTACGTTAAAAACTACACGTTTTACGTTAAAAACTATATGTTTTACGTTAAAAACTTTACGTTTTACGTATAAGACTATAAACACCATTTTATCATTTGAACAACCAATGAATATTATGCAGTACAAAACTCCAACATTTTGCAATCATACAAAACCCTATAAAATGAAAGAGAACACAGTAACAACAAAACAACTCATACATATATCAATCCTATAACTTTCTTTCATCAACCAAACTCAATACACAATCACAACATATTCTTTAAACACATGTTCTAAAACAGTGAATCCTATAATCAAGATTTATAGTGAATCACAAATATTCAAAGACAACATACTACTAACCGAGGTATGAGGAAGATCGAGAGGAACACACGGGCTGCTATCGTCCCAAAACCCGAACCCGTAATCTGAACTACTCTTTTGAGCCAACCCGAAATGAAAACCGGTTCCCGAACATAACTCGAATTCGAGCCAAACACATCCCGAATCTTTGAACCAGTTGAGCAAAACTGAAATACAACAAAAACCACCACCATCGTCGCTGTAGACGGCGGCGCTCCTGTCTGCCGTCGCCGTAGCTCACCGAAGCTCGACACCGGCATCTCCTTTTTCCGTCTCTCTCTATCTGCGCAGAACGGTGAATCCCGTCGGAAATCAGAGCACCGCCGCCGCCGTCACGGTGGCGCTGTCGTCGCCACTGCCAGAGCTGTAACACCACCGCCACCGTCCTTTTCTCTCTCCTTCAAATAGTCATACTCTCTCGATCTCTGTCTGTCCTTGAAATCTGGTCATGTGTGTGAGGATTGGTCAAATGAGAAGAGGGTTTTGTGAGTTAGGTGATGTATGAGAAGAATACAAGAATAATTGGGGTGGATGTGTATGGTGGTGGGTTGTGGGTTGGGATGAAGAAGATGAAGGTCTGTCTTTTTTGAAAAATGAGGAGAGAGAAATGAAAGGAAACAAATAAGGAGAGATAAATTCTGATGGCATTAAATGCAGAGAGAGAGAGAGGAAGATTTGACATTTGGGGTAAATAACCAAACTACCCTTTTGGTTGACATAATCTGATTGGTGGAGAGCGGTTCTCATGGTTCTTACAACTGTGGGTGGTTTTCATTTTAGCGGCTCCCTATATATATATATATATATATATATATATATATATATATATATATATATATAGAATTGCGCTAAAATAAGAACCACCTCGAGTTGTAAGAACCGCGAGAACTTTTTGATCCGGACCGAGGTGGACCAAATTTTTTTTTCATAAACGTAGATGCATGTATTATAAACACATTTGTAAAAGAAATTCAAAAAAAAAATGTCGTGTGTGTAGTTTTGAGCACCACAAGTTTGTGTTTACGGTACCCGTAAATTTTCCGGTTAGATTTACGGTACCCGTAAACACAAACTTGTGGTGCTCAAAACTACACACACGACATTTTTTTTTTTGATTTTTTTTTACAAATGTGTTTATAATACACGCAACTACGTTTTTGAAAAAAAAATTTGGTCCACCTCGCCCCGTACGGTGTAGTTCTCACGGTTCTTACAACTCGAGGTGGTTCTCATTTTAGCGGTCCCCTATATATATATATATATATATATATATAGGGGAGGGTTCATTTGAGAAGAATTTTTTATTGAGAAGAAAAAGAATAAAAGGGTACAATTGTAAAACATTAAATAGTTTTTTTCTCATCTCATTTATTATTATGTGACTAATTAATTAGTCATTAAGACTACACTCCTCCACACTAAATATTTTTGCCTACACACATCAAAAGTTATCCTACACATTTCGAAATTTATCCTAAACATATTGAAATTTATCCTACACAACTCGTAATTTATCCTACACGCCTCGAATTTATCCTACACTATAAATGAATTTTTATTTTTATTTTTTGTGAAAAATATATATCTTAAAAATAAGTTACAAATTTAATATAGTTAGTTATTAAAGATGAAACTACCAATTAATGATGTATGTAAATTCACTAATATACCCTTATAGTTACATTAAGTACAAATATTAAATGAAATCTAATGAAGCATTCCTATTGGTTGAAATTTCTTCTTTTTTCTTCTTACAAAGAGTTTCTTCTCATTTGAACCCTCCCATATATATATATATATATATATATATATATATATATATATATATATATATATATATATATATATATATAGGGTGAGGTTTCTGCAAAGAGGACATTTTTCGTGAGAAGGCATAAAAATTGACATGTAGGCATCAAGTTTTGGACTTACACATGATGTTTTGGGTTGTTCTGGCAAGAAAAACACCAAGCATAACAATATAAAACACAATGCAACGTATTATGGGCGTGAAATTTAAAACACAACTAAAACACACTGCCTAACACTTAAAACACATTACTTAACTTTCTTGCATGGTGTTTTAAGTTTTAAGCCTATAATTCATTGCATTGTGTCTTAAATGAGTATGATACCCCTAGAATTCATAAAGTCATGTAATGTCCTAACATCCTTGCACTTGTATTGTTAGTTATTTTATGATATAAGGGTGTATGCATGTATATTATAAGTATGATACATGTATGAATGTGATTCTGAGAAAATATAATCTCGATGTATGTCTCGGTTTTAAATTAAAACGCGTATTTCGTGACTGATTACATATTATGCATGTATGATTAAACAATGTTGATATAAAAATACGATTTGCATTATGATAAAGTCTCGAGATTACAATGATTGAAATGAAGTAAGAATGCAAGTTTCTAAAAAAATACGAATACAACTTTCTAAATATGGTAAGTACAGAAAATGCGGAGCGTTATAGGTTTGGTTTTGAAGGAATGATTGTCTAGTAGATGGTTTAACCAAATAATGGATTGTATCATTTCAATTTGTAGTTTAAATGTTAATGATGAGTATAATAAAAATTCATAGGTTACACAATGAAAGATTTATGACGGTTTCGAAGCTGATCGTGAGTTACAGGTTGGTAGAAGAAAGACTTTTAGGGAGTGTTTGGTGTTGCGTTTTCAAAATAAATTTTGCGTTTTCAAAACTGCGTTCTGAAAAAAGCATATAGGTACATGTTTCTTCAAAACTGCGTTTTAGAGGCAGATAATCACTTTTCATCCAAACACTTTTTTAGATTATTTATGTTTTACAAACACAATAATCAAATAATCACTTCAAAACGTAATCCCAAACACCCTCTTAGTTTTTCTCCTCATATATTTACTTAGCCTTCCAGGTATTATGAAAATACAATTTAACTCTCGTAGTATAATTTATATTAATTAAATATTACCCATAAGTAACAAAATCTGATTTAATTATATTTACCATTATTAATGAATTAGTTTCATTAATAGAAAGTATTTTATAAAAATTATAGAAATTATGTATAAATCAATTAAATAATTCCTTATTTAATTGTAATTTCCTTGATACAATATTCAATGTTTCTTATATAAAAATAACTTATTAAATAGAATATAACTAGAAAAGTACCCGCCGCGTTGCGGCCGGGTACACAGTCTTTTTTACATAAGTTCTTTTTTCCTATAGTCACATCTACAAATCACATATACAAAAAGGTGGCCCTAAATTTGACATAAACAACAACAACAACAACCATACCCAGTATAATCCCACCTATAAGCGCAACTATTGATAGGGTCTGGGGAGGGTAGGATGTAGGCAAGCCTTACCTCTATCCCAGGGGATAGAGAGGCTGCTTCCAGTGAGACCCCCGGCTCCAAAAAACCATAACCAAGACATAAGCTTCTAGAAAAACATATATAAGCACACAACTACTAAAAAAATGTGGAAAAGAAAAATAATAAAAATAAACACATAAATAAATAAGTAGTTGTTAGTAAAACTACGACGCCGGGAATAAGTGACAACTTATAGAAAGCTATATCACACCTCATAGAAAACGAAAAAATTTAAACTCATAAGACAAGAACCTAAACCAAAAACCAGGCCAAACTCCTAAAAGTCCTTAACCTTAATCCTACGTCTCCACGAAGTTCTATCATCGACCATGTCCTCGAAGAGGTGCAAATCTAGCAAATCTTGCCTAATCCGCTCCTCCCAAGTCATTTTCGGCCTACCTCTACTCCTCCCTCCATCTACAGTGAGTGTTTCAACTATTCTAATCGTCTGTCATCTGCCTTCTCTTAACATGCCTAAACCATCTCAATCTTCCCTCCCTTATTTTGACATTCTACAGTGAGTGTTTCAACTATTCTAATCGGCCCTAAATTTGACATATGAGCATTTAATATCCGCTACTACATCAAATATTTATTTACCCTTGACCTTCTTTTGTGATTCCAAGTTCTTTATACACTAATCGATCCAAAACCTCACTCAACTTTTCATACATACCATGAAATCTACACATCAGTGCATCAGGCTTCTATGTCTGAAAGATAATCAACAAAAATAAAACATTTTACTAAAATCACAAAGCCATGTTCATCTATGGATAAAAAGCGGTGCTTCACCTGCAGCAGTAATCATACCAGGCACCAGCTGCCCCAAAGCTTGCTCCATAAAATGGATACTGTCATTTGAACCTCCATATATGTACAATAACTCTGAGTACAATAAACCAACCAAATTAAACATGCCAATTAACACAACTTTCAATTACTTTTTTCACTTTTCTGTTTGGAAGCTCCAAATTCAATAAAATATAAAACAACCCCTGAACTTCCTCTGTTTAGTTTCAACTCCGAATTCAAAAACAAAATAACCGAAAGTACAATGACTAAATCAAGAGTCACATGATGTACCTGATTAGATTTGTTTAGGTCTACACAATCTTCTCCACAGCCTCCAATGGCAACTACATTCTCGGATAGCATCGACATCTACACCCTCCTGTGACACATAAAAGAAAACAATTAAGTAGATGCATCTAAGTGAAAAGATGAACTTGGTCATAGAGAAACATAATCCTTGCCTCCAAAAACAAAATCTTGCAGTCAAATCCATCAGATGATGCTTCAAGACCCGTATCCATCATGCTTGTGCACTGGTCATACAGCTCAAGTTGAGTAAGATCTTTAGACACATCAACCCTGGAAAGATAGGCTTGTGAAAGAAGTGCACTGTTGTCTTCCTTGACAGCCTCAAAGATTTTGAGGGCTTTCAGTCACTTTCTTAGCTTAGGGGACGTTTTTATCAACATTCAAGGTCTGAGGCTGCATATGAGGTGGTTCTTTTCACCCTCAACGGACATGCCGACCAGTTTTCATCATTTGATCCTTGTGCCGTATACCCGTCTCATTAGTCCTCTTTACCCGACTTTCGTGCCTGTACTCTGCCAATTACAGAAGTTGTTCAATAATTTCTTTAAGTAGTCTAAACAAAAGTAACTAAAACATTAGTCTGCTGGTTGGTTAACTTACAGTTTCAAAGATTTAATGCCATATTAATCAGCAAGTGCTTGTCCCTTCGCAATTAGTACAACCCTATGGCAAAGTGCATTTGCTCAAGGCTACAATTTGTAGTTCTATTTCTAATTCTTCCTTTCAACACAGTAGTTAAGGGCTTTTATAATCAAAATCATGGTATTAGAAGTGGTTGGCATTCAGTAATTCACATGTCCACCCAAAATAAGTAACACATCGAAGCAATTAACCATGGTCCATGTACCGTACTACGCATTCTTCATCATGGAAACAAACATCTAGTCGACCTACAAACAATACAAAATCAATCTATTAGAAACCCGATATATCTATCATCACACATAATTTTATAGGCTAATTATCTTCCTAAATCATGCTCATCATTTCATAATACAAAAAAAGTAAACAACAAATCGAATATAAACTTCACAACAAACATAAACATATACCAAAACCGTGAGACAAAACAAACAATGAATGAAAGATAAACGAAGCCCTAATTTCACCAATACAAACAAAGTGCATTTCAAATTCATCCAAACAACCCCAAATCAATAAAAGAAACAAACAAAAGACAAACATAATTAATTACATCGATCTGGATTACGAATTCGTGACATGAAATTAAAACAACAATGACGAAATAACGGTTTAATATGAGAGAGGGAGAGAGAGGGATATGAATTTCACATGTGATTGGATAGATTAAAAGATGATTGAACATTTCGGAACCCTAGATTTATCGGAACTCGCCACTACCACCTCTGAACCCTCGAATTTTCACCAGAAAACCCTAGACTTGACGACTTCGGTTCTGTAGGTGGGAGGCGAGCACGCGTCTAGAGCCGGGCACCGGTGACTCACCTTTCCGCATCTCTGTTTCTCTCCCTTGTTGCTCTCTATCTCTTTCTTCCCTTTACCTTTCTTTGTCTCTGCGTGTATCATTTGAACACATACAAAGCGGTGATGAGGGAAGACATACAAAGTGGTGATGAGGGCACGTGTACTACAGAAAGTACCACCATATTGAAGAACTGTTGTACAAAAATAAATTGAAGCAATGTAAAGTCAAAATGAAGTTATATTACATCATGTCTATAGTTCAGCATTTAGTAGCGTTGTCATTATTGTTATTTAACAACTAAATAAGTGGTGATGTGGCTTACAATAGTCGAAGGGTGGTCATTGCTGTGAGAGTTGTTGGAAACGGGCCTGACAACCGGTTTCCCATTAGTGTGCTGCAAATAGTTGTTAAAAGCCATCGCCTCTTACGCCTAGGCCCATTTTTCAGGCGAGGAGAGGAAGTTGCGCTTTTAAGTCAAGGAAATTGTGCTTTAACTCTCCAGGTGATGGTTCAGGCGCAAATTGCGGCAAAATTCGTAGACTGCGGAGAGTTTCCGGCTAAATTCCGACAAGATTCTAGCCAAATTTCTCCTTTAAAGTAAGGAAAACTACTTTTCTACACTAATACACTAATATTTTGGTACTAATTAGATGATATAAAGTGTTACATAATAGACTTTGTTTATTTTATTTGAAGAATAGTATTCTTTTTCTAATACATAATATATTTTTTAATTATTTTTTATTATGCGCTTTATTTTTCTTAGGCCCTCGCTTTTTTTGCGCTTTGCGCCTAGGCCCCAGGCTAGGCCTATGCGCCTAGTGCCTTTAAAAACTATGGTCAGTAAGATACTTATTTAGCCGGCAAAGAGAGTGATATATGGCATACAGATTGCTCAAGCTCATAGTAGCCCATTCAGAGAGTATACTGCCGGTGAGGTTGTTAAGACTAAGATCCCTACATTGATAAAATAATATGGTTTTCATTTCACTATAATCATTACATAAAAAGCTAACATACAGATGAATATATTGATTATGGTCTTACAAAGATTTAAGGTACGGAAGCTTAATAAACTCCAATAGGAGAGCTCCTGACATGTTTTGGTATCTTATATTCCTGGATTGTAAAGGAAAAATAAGCATCAAGTCTTAATGTCTTATTATTGTAATATTGGGAAACTATTGTTAACGGGGGATTATGATATTAGGTTAAGCTTAAGCTTCATGTTATCAATAAGGGAAAAGTAATATGTAGCAGCTATATTCGTTGTTATATTTTTGAACATCGCCTAAAATAGAAGTCAAATATTGTGTCTCTGTGAATGTCGATTAAACAAATTAACTAATAAGATCGGTAACCTACACCTTATTAACATGGCAGGTGGTATGACCTTCGAAAGAGCAATCGCAGGTGACCAACCCCCCTTTGACACTGCACCGATCCAAATTTTTTGGCTACTGTAGCCCTAACTTTTCCTAGATTTGCTGCAGTACCTTCACTGGAACACACAATAATCACCAAGTAATCAATGAAAAACCACCAAATATGTAGCACCTTCTTGTAAATCAAGCTTTGCTGATTGTGTGACGGCCAAATATGCCAATAACATCAACAACTTCTTCATCGTGGACCTGCCCACATCCGATTTGACCACACAGTTCGCCCCCTCCACGCTCAAACACCACCACCGCAAACTCCACCCGCAACCACTGCCACTCCGACCTCCATTTTTTTTTCCAATCACCGCTTGCTCGAACCACCACCACCACCGTTCGTCATCATCACCATCCGGATAGAAACCACCACCCATCGCCGGTAAGGGGGCACCAAAGTGTGTTCAGATCCCCTCTCTCCCGATTCTCTTTCAACCAATCACTCCTTGTGTTGGGGGGGTAAAATGGAAAGAGTGAACTATCCAATAAGAAGATGAAACCTAAAAATTACAGTACACACCTATAAACAGAATGTACAAACTTCATTACACAGAAATGTTATAAATTAGAGTATATAATTGTATGATAACTGGAAATTAGAGTTGGAAACATATTTAAAGATACATACATACATAGATATATATATATATATATATATATATATATATATATATATATATATATATATATATATATATATATAGAAACGGGTTCAGGAGAAAATGCTCAAAAGTGTGGGAACGGTGAGAATGCATCCTGGCCCAACACGTGACGCGCGGCATGATCAGGGTCCGAGGGGTTTTTTTGTCTTTTTAGTATTCTTCTCCTTTCCGGATTTTCGCGTTTGACATGTTGCTTTATTTTTTGTGTGCAAGATAATTTTTGCGTTATCTAGAATTATTAATTATTTGGCGTTTTACTGTTTTTCTCAGATTTCTTCTCGTTTAATTAATTCTTTTTGTGTCACATAGTTAATTTTTTTTTTGGCGTTATGACTTTTTCCATGTCATTTTTTGGCGTTTTGTATCTTTTTGTTAATAATTGATTACCATAGATTAATATTTTATAAAATTACAATAATACGAAATCAAAATTAACTAATAGTCTTCCGTAGGTGGGATTACATCAGAGATGTACCCATCGCTTTGTTCATCACTTTCTTCAGATTCTTCATAATCAAATTTCATATTTGCGTATAACGCCATTAGCTCCTATCTTCTTTGCTGCAGCCTGTTCTTGAATATCACTGCATCTTTGGATTTTGGATCATTTGGAGGTGCTAAATCACTGAGTTGTTCAATGGTAGATAGCAACCCTGTCTTCAACATTTCTTCCATTGGCCTTGAATATTGCACCCCGTTTTTATAAGTCAATTCAAGCGTTCCTTCTTCCTCATGCATCACCCAACTGCTAAGTTTTGGTATAGGAGTATCGTCAATATCATCATCATCTTCATCATATTCTGCCGGAAATTTTCTCTTCAGTCTTTTTATTACAGTTCTTGTTCTTTCACAATCGTTGTGCATTGGAACCCCAAGGGCCAGGTGTAAGGACCTGCACGAAAACATCCTAAAACACTCCGTAAGTAAAAATCCGTACTCTTAAAACCCTAAGCCTTGTGAAAAATCAAGAAATTCAAAATTTGTTGATCTGTCGCGGGCCGCGTAAGATTTAAGGAAAGCTTACGCGGGGCGCGACAGCTTGAAAAGTTCTCCGGATAAGCTTTAGGCCACGTGTTAGACACGTGGCAGACCTACACGTGACACGGCAACCCTAGCCGTAGCTAGGGTGGTCCTCGCGGGCCGCGTAGGTTGTTCTTCGAGTTTACGCGGGCCGCGACGCGCCCCATTTCCAGCCCTATAAATGAGGTGTTCGAGCTTCAGTTGAAATCATTCAATTCTTTTCTTTCTCTTAGCTTATATTATAGCAAAATAGTAGCTCGGTATTACATTCTAAACCCCGAAACTCTGCCCGTTATTAGGGTAATAACTCTAATCACTGGTACGATACTTATCCGGTCAATTTAAACCGATCCAATGAATGTTTAAGTACTGCTGATACCTGGCTATACTTTGTCATTCGTTGTGGGTTATGATCTCGTGATTATCGTTAAAGTTGAATTGAGTTAATACACTAATACGAGTTCCATTACCTCTAGAAATTAGAACTCGTAACCAGGGAGCTGCTAAAATACTTAGCAACTAAGTAAACTTAATAGTTAAGTAAACTTATTAGTTAAATAAACTTAGTAAACTTACTAATTACGTACACTTAGCTGTTAAGAAAACTTAGCAGTTAAGCAAGCTGAGTAGGTTAATTAATCTGCTTATTAAGTTAGGTAATCGACTAAGCAAATTATAAGAGTTAAGATAAATTAATCAGTTAAGTCAGTTAATTAATTAATCAGTTAAGTAAGATTAATTAAGTTAAGTAAGATTAATTAATCAATTAAGTAAGATTAATTAATCAGTTAAGCAATATTAATTAAGCTAAGTAAGATTAATTAACTAAAGTTAATTAAACACCTAAATAGATATACATGGAAATAGATATATATGAGGAAGGTGCAAGGAAGGTGCAAGATGATATATATGTGGGTAAGAAGCTTCCTAGAAAATGTATAGGTAACTTCCTAGAAAAGTATATAGGAAACTTTCTAGAAATTTCATACTTCCTACCTATAAATAGGAAGCTTAGGATTCATTTTTCTTTGCTCATTTCTTCTATTCTTCTCTCTATACGTTGGTGTTCTAACCAAAAGTCACCGATACGATATTATGTCCGATCGATTCGGAAACCAACTAACGAATGCCAAAGTGTTGTCTAAATTAGACTATACTTTGTGAATTTCGTTAAGGTTCTGATCTCGTGACCGTCGTTAGGTTTGATGTGGTTTTACACTAATACGTATTCCACTATGTTAAACTAAATGTTTAACTACCAGAAACTCTGCACTATACACTTACAATCAAAATAGACGCTTAAATTACCAGAAGATTCAGAACTATAAAGTAGATGCTTAGTTATCAGAAGGCATAGAATCAGGAGGCTTGTTTAATCAAAGACTATATGCTAACAAGGTGAGTCATTCTCTTTTTATCAAATTGCTTTACAAAACCCTAGATGTTTTCCAGTTATACTTTGCAGTGATTAAGTCTTTGCTAATCTTTAATTACTGGCAGTATGTGGGGGTTTTGTGCACATTACTACTAACGATTTATCACTTTAGGTGGGCGAGCCTAATTAGTGATATGTCCACAGTCATAGATCCGGTCGATTGACAACTGAACCAACTAATTATAAGATAGGGGCAAATATAAAAACCTTTAATGCTGTGAATTATAACAAATGTGTTTTTGTACAAAATGAATGAACTCACCAGTATTTCCTGCTGACCAAAACCTTTTTAAAAACGCGTTTCAGGTAATTACAGTAGATTGGAACAAGAGTGGCGAGACGACACCGAAAGGCTTAAAGAAGTGGCTTATTTTATCAAATAAATTAAATTAAATTAAACGTTATTCGGGTATATCCCATATTAAAGCTACATTTCAAAACATGATTTTATCCCATCTATTTAATAAATAAAATCCGGTGTTTTCTAAACTCTGATATTTTTCCTAACTCACGGTCCTGATGAACAATTCCGCTGAAATGATTTTAAAATAACCACCAGTACCACTTGACTGCTCGCGGCTCCCGTCCAGGGTGGGGTAGGGGGTCGTGACACCAGGATATCCTTCTGAACCTTTTCATTCATTCCAAGCATGGCTTTGATTGTCCTTACCTTTACCCTTTTCCTATCAGAGAACTTTATGATGAATTGTTTCTCTTTTCTTTCAAACCTCCATGCAATAACCTTAGCCATTTTAAAAGTTTTTGGCGTTTTGGATAATATGTGGCGTTTTAGTCAATTTTTTTGGCGTGTTTGATCTTCTGTTCTCATGGTCTTCTTTTATATTGGTTTTTTTTCCCGCACATGACAGGTAATTATGGCATTTTGAAAAAGTTAAATAAATTTAATTTCCCAAGAATTTGGCTTTTAATATTATAAATGTTAGTAATTATGTTTTCCGTCGTTTCATTTTACTGTTTTTTGCAGTTTTACCATGTTTTGTTCAGACTCAACTGTGTTTTATGGTGTAACACGTCAAATATTTTGACGGCTGTAATTATGGCGTTTTGTTTTCCAATGGCTGTTAGATAATGATTGGACTTTTTTTGTTTTATATTCTTTGCATATTGTTTCACGCTTATTTATTTTTTTTAATAATAGTAGTTGTTCAAAGTAATTTTATTATAGTTTTGTAGTTTTTGGGGGGCGTTTTTATGGCATTATGACGTTTTACAAGCATTTGCTCATTTTGGCGTTTTATTATATACTATTTAAATACTTTTGTTGTTTATTAACTGAAATTACAAAACAAACAACAGATAAAGAAAATAAAAAAAAAAAACAAAGTAGAAGCAATTTATGATTTAAATCTTCAGTGTCATGAGTCTATTTTGTCTTTTGAAACTAAAAGAACTGTGACAAATAAATGGCGTTTTGGGTTTGGCTTTGTTTATTTTCTTTGTTCATGTGTTGAAGTGTCTTTGTGAATGTTGGAGATATAGATCAACCGTTTGTGGGTGGATGCTATTTGCCCATTGTTAGGGCATGAATTTTATGCTAAGGATCATCTATCCTGAGACTAGGCATGGATCACAGATGCTTAATGGCTGATGCAGAGAGTCTGAGGATCCAGAGTCTGAGGATCACGAGTCTGAGGATCACGAGTTCGAGGATCCTTAACAGAACTTATGTTTTGCACGTTTTTAATGTGTAAATGCAGATAATGGACGTAGTGGACTACTTCTTTGCTGGAATCTCGTGGAATATGCTTTTAGGCACGTGCATATTGAAGAAATAACCGTTAGTGGTGGTCATGGGTGACTTCCACCTTTTTCGGGAAGTTAGTTAGTTGTTTTTTCTTATCTTTTTAAGGGGAAACAAGCTCATTAGAGACACAACTCGTGCACACCACAAAAAATACACACAAAACACGAATTCTCTGCAAACACTTAGCAAAAAACACACACTTACACTAGAAATTCATTGTATTGAGCTTGTTTTCTTCCGAAGTTGTACAAGGATCACTGCTGTTTTTGCAATATAGTTGGTGATCGGTAGTTTCCATCACCCGAGGTTTTTTATGCCGGAGATCTTCTAAAGATCAAGGGCTTTTTCCTCGTATAAATCTCGGTGTTCATCGTTGATTTCATATACTTATCGTTCATACAATTAACCAAGCATCATTCGTCACAACAGAAAGTTTGGTTGCATTATCCTTGTGTGATTTTTGACCAAAACACCCATCGTCTTCATTATAATCATCGAGGCCAAAGTAGCATTTACACTAGTATAGGTCTCTTCTTATCATACAAACCTTCTTCAAGAACAAAGATGACAGAATGACATTCGGGTGTCAACAGTCCATTTTTTTTCAATTTTGTCCATCTCATGCAACAAAATCTTTCTACATTCACGTAACAAATCATTCAGTGAAACTTCATGCAGAACATTATTTAGTATCAAAGAAAAGATGTTTTGTCGTCGTTGTATTTTTTGGCGTTTTACATTGAGTTGTATTTTTTTTTAGCAACCACTGTGTTTTTTGTGTGTTTTTTTGGTGTGATAAACGGAAGGTGGTGAGACGTTTCTATTTATAGAATTTTTTTTGCGCGTAGTTTAGGCGGATATTATTTTTATAACAAAAAATGTAATTAACATGTATTCGTATGTAAGGTTTGGCGTTATATATTATGGCGTTTCATATTTTGTGGCGTTTTTGTAGCCAGAGAGCTTAAATAAAAACCCAAAAAAAATATGAGTGATAAAATTGGTGTTTTGTATTTATTTGTCATTTTATTTTTCAATGGCGTTTATGTGAGAAATGGTGTTTTACCTTTTTACCCTTAATGAAGCTCGTCCACGTAATAAAAATGATGTTATTTAATAAAATGCCACCGCGCCAATCTAGTCCATAGATTATTTTGATCGAACGATCAATAAGCGTTCTCACACTTTCTACCGTTTTCTCTAAATCCTGACCATATATATATACATATATATACATATATATATATATACATATACATATATATATATATATAGGGTGAAGTTCGGCTAGAAAGTCCAAGTTTCCTAAAAAGTGTAAAAAGTCATAAAACACAATAATTTCAAGCATAAAACACACCTAAGACTCACAAATAATAGAATGAATATTACTAAAACACCATATTCAAACTCTAATAGTCCATAAAAACTTCAAACGCACCATCATATCACTATGAATATAAAACACAAAATGCTAAACAACATAAAACACAATAATATTTGTCATTCCATAATCAGAGCCTTAACATCTAAAACACAACACAAAACCCACATACATGATGTTTTAGTAATCTTCATCATATTATTTGTGGGTTTTTGGTGTGTTTTATGGTTGACATTATGGTGTTTTATGACTTTTTACACTTTTTAGGAAATTTGGACTTTCTGGCCAACTCCTAGCCTATATACATATATATATATAGGGGAAGGTTCAAATGAAAACCACTAGTTATTGTGAAAACTCGAAAACTAATTAAAAAAAAACAAAAAAACATACAAAAATTTTTTTTTTTAATTTTTTTTTTGCAATCAAAATTTCGCAGGTTTTTTAATATAAAAAAAAATTCAAAAAAAAAAAATTTTTTTTTTGTGTAGTGCACATGTGTAATAGTGCACATATGTATGTGTACTACACATGTGTATTATTACACATGTGCACTACACAATTTTTTTTTTTTTTTGAAAAAAAGTTTTTTTATATATAAAACTAGCGATTTTTATAAAAAAAATTGAAAAAAAAAATTGTGTGTTTTTTAGGCTTTTTTTAGTTAGTTTTCGAGTTTTCACAATAAAAGTGGTTTTCATTTGAACCATCCCCTATATATATATATATACCGTGTCGGGTTGCGAATACGGATTTTTTTTGTGGATGTCACAGTCATCTTACCGAAATTGTGTACGTGGAAAAACCACCGGGATTTATAAACCCAAAATTTCCAAATCATGTGTGCAAGCTTAAACGGGCTATATTCGAACTCAAACAAGCATCTCATGCTTGGTTCCAATGGCTAAGTGTCTTTCTTGTGCAACTCAGTTTTAATTGTAGTAGAGTCGACCATCCTTATTCATTTACAAAAAGACATGATTCTAATCTATTTACTCGTGTGTATGTCGATGATGTTATTCTCACAAGAAATAACACAACCATTATCAAGGAGTTCATAAACCGGTTGCACAAAGAATTTAAACTAAAGGACCTGGGCACCTTGAGTTGTTTTTTGGGTCTTGAAGTTTCTCATACTTCATCGGGTCTTTTTCTCAGCCAAGCTCGGTATGCCTATGTATTTCGTGTGGGGCTTCTTGACTCCAGACCCGTGGCCACGCCGCTTAACACCATAGACATCTTTCTCTCTACGGGTACTCCATTTCATGATCTCGCCCTTTACTGCTCATTAGTTGGTTCTCTATAATATCTAACAATAACCCGTCCCGACTTATCGTATGTCGTTAATCAAGCCAGTCAATATCTTCACAACCCAACTAATTCGCATTTCGAACAGGTCAAGAGGATTTTACGTTATGTGAAAGGAACTCTATCTTTTGGATTAACATTCGATAGACCAAAAGAAACCACATTGGTTGGTTATTCGGATGCCAACTGGGCTCAGTGCATAGAGATGAGACGTTCTACTTATGGTTATTTAATCTATGTAGGAGGAAATCTGGTCTCATTGGGCCAAAGAAACAACCAACTGTATCTCAATCAAGTTGTGAGTCCGAATATCGAGCCATGGCTAATCCCGCGACGAAGATTATTTGGCTTACTCACTAGTTACGCGGCTCTTCTTCGTGACTACAAAAGTTTATTATTTATAAGGCAAAACCCGGTATCACACAAACGAGCTAAACATATAGATATTGATTGTCACTTTATATGGGAATTGGTCTCCGCATGTCATCTTTGCACAAAATTCATTCCAACCAAGCTTCAGGTAGCCAACCGATATTTTTACGAAAAGTCTTCCATTACCACTTTTTGAACGCTTCACCTTTGTCTGTTTCGCTTCAAAGAAGGTAACAGACGCTAAGATAATTATTCGAAATTAAAAATATTAAATGGTCAAATCTTTTATTTATGTAAAACGTTATTCTCTCCACTCATTTAGTAAGATAATATATATACTATAATGCATGAGGGAAAAACATTTTAAGATGCAAAAAAAAAAAAAAAAGAATATTTCCCTTTTAATTTAAAAATATACCCCTAAAATGAGGGTTAATTGGTTTTTAAACAATAATTATATTTTAGCCCCGCATCTTATTACACTTAAACCCTTGAGTTTTAACATAATTATGGGTTAAACCCTTGAGTTTTAACATAATTATGGGTAATTAGTTAAAATTTTCCCCCTCTGCAACAAACTTATAATTATTTTACGTATTTTTTTGCATATCTTATAAACTATAATGTTAAAAAAAATCCAAAAGTATTGTGACAACCAACTTATTTTTGTCGACGTTTTGATAGTTGTCTTGGTCAGTATTGACGTGTGGATTAAAATGTACAAGTAGATGATGTCTTAGTGTACAGGTGATTAAAGCCCAACGTACTTAGTCATTATCTCATAATGTTTAATAGTTACAGAATGTCAAGTAGGGCTGACAAATCGTGTCTTAACGGGTTTAACAGGTATCTGACGACGCGGATAACATAAGTTCTAAAGATGAATATGACTCGTTTAAGTACCTTATATCCAATGTCTATAACACAGTTGTATGTTTTATGTACCAAGTAGGAGAAATGATGGATCCTAACCTTCTAATTTTAATTATTTTTAAAAAAGTGAAAAATCTCATATACTTTTCAGTAAAAATGTCTAATCGTGTCTTATACAAGTTACCTATTGCCAGCCCTAATGTCAAGTGATTAAATATTGTCAATTTAATCCTCTCATCTATATTACACTTTAATCTGTCATCTTTAACAAAATTATAGATATTTAGTTAGTAGTTACACTTTATCATCTTATAAAAAACTACCCCCCGATTTTTAAACGACCATAACTTTTTGGTACGTTAATTTTTTTTTAAATTACACCATATAAATGAGTATTTTATTCTCTACACGTTGAATATAGTATTGCTGTAGTTTTTTAGTTAAAAAAATTGATATGCTACGTCATTGATAGTGTCTAAGGGTGAGTATTAACCAGATCCTTAACCGATACCGAACCGAAAATCAACAAAAAACTAAATTAACTGAAAACTGAAACCCGAATGAAGCAAAAACGGTTTTCGATTTTTTTGTACCCTCATTTAACGAATCGAACAATCCATGTTTCATATATTTCTAGCTTTTATATCTTCACTTCATGTATTTCGTATTTATACCCCCATTTTATGTATATATGCCTCATTTCATATACATATACATCCATTTCATGTATTTATATCCAAATTTCATGTATTTCTAATCAAAAGTTTTAGCCCAAATTTGATTTTCGCTATTAACTGATTAACTGAAAACGGATTGGTTAATAAAATAGACCAATCTATGACCTAAAGTGAGCAATAGCTAAATCGTTAACCTAAACCAAACCGAAAACAGACGGAACTGAACCGAAATCAACCAAAAACTGAATTCACTGAAAACCAAATTAACCAAAAACCGGTTATCAATATTTTTGTAGTATCGTTTAACTAAAATTAGGTGAACCGAACGGAATCATTCATATTTCCATATATTTATAGCTTTTATACCCCCAGTTCATATATTTCATATTTTATATCTTCATTTCATATATTTATACTTTCATTTCATTTATTTATACCTCAATTTCATATATTTCTAAACAAAAATTTTAGCTAAAGTTTGGTTTTTGCTATTAACTGAAATTAAATGAACAAAAAAAATCGTCAATTTAACCGAATAAACCGAAGTGATTAACCGAAAACGGATTGGTTAATAAAATATCCTAACCGATGACTTTGGTTTCGGATTCGGTTAAGGATAATAACCGAACCATGCACAACACAATGAAATGAATTACTCGATTACTTCGTTTTTGATGTATATCTATCACAACGATGCTACAATAAATATCATATGAATAAGTAAACTACAAAAAACGAGTATCGCAATGCGATATATCACTCCCGCCGTATCACACGGAAATCCTGCTGGTTTTTCATATATGGAGAATGGTATGTAAAGAATGATAGAGTTTTTTCCCAAATGGGTGGAGGTGGAAGAATTATTTACCAAAATGGGTGATTTGAAAAATATTTACCAAAATAGGTGTTTTTCTTATTTACTTATTTTAACTAATACATTTGTAACTCTTTTCTTTTTATTTATCATTTAATTATTTAATTAACCGGTTGTCTTTTTTTTTTCGATTCACTCAATATAAGTTATTTTCTTCATCATTAAACTAATAGTTGATCGTTTGAACGTTTGAAAACAAAAAGCAAGTTAACAAACATCTAAAACTAAATTAAAAGAAGTGAACTAAGAAGCATGAAAGCAAAACAATTTATAAAACTTGACCCGTTCATGTTAAATACAAACAAGAGTAAACTGCCATTTTGGTCCCTGTGGTTTGGGCACTTTTGCCATTTTAGTCCAAATCTCAAACTTTTTAAATCTGGGTCCCTGTGGTTTCACTTTTATTGCCATTTTAGTCCAATGTTAAGAGTAAACTGTCATATTGGTCCCCGTGGTTTAACTTTTATTGTCATTTTAGTCCAAATCTCAAACTTTTTGGAACAGTCAAAAAAGGAGGATTTTGAATTTTGGACTAAAATGGCAATAAAGGTGAAACCACAGGGACCCAGATTTAAAAAGTTTGAAAATTGGACTAAAATGGCAAAAATGTCCAAACCACAGGGACCAAAATGGCAGTTTACTCTACAAACAAAGTAAAAACGACTTAATATTTAGTAGCAATAGTTAAAATTTCTTTATAAACTATAAGTTCTCTTAGCTTTTGGTTTTATCATTTGATTATTTTTAAACAACTTATTAACAAATTAATTTGTGTAAATGTTAATTACATTAACCATCACCCTCCACAAACTTTATTGTTACTCGGAGGCTTGATTGTCAACAATAATGGATGACAATTATTTGGATATTAGGATTTTGGTAATCTTAACTCAAACCTGATTATAAAACCGTGTCCTATATTCGTCGCATACTTGTCTAGCGGTACTCGTTACTTATTTTTGAATTATAAACTTAATACTAGACCATCTATTTCCCTCACATTTTTCAACGTAAAATCTTTGATCTCTTTCCCCTTTATAAATGATCTCTTGTGTCCCACATTATGGCTCGTTTAACTGTAAATTCAAACAACCAATTGCTACACCCCCTAGATGTGTCCAATCCATACGAAACGAACTGGGGCATGTTTCTTCTACAACGGATGTCTGGTCCACGTTTAAAAACTTTACTCTTCACTTATAGTATATAAAGATAACCGGTTAATTGAATGATAAATAAAAAGAAAAGAGTTACAAATATATTAGTTAAAATAAGTAAATAAGAAAAGCATCTATTTTGGTAAATATTTTTCAAATCATCCATTTTAGTAAATAATTTTTCCACCTCCATCCATTTGGGAAAAAACTCAAGAATCTATACTCTATAATAAAAGAAACCAACTTCGGGACACTTGTCATTATTCTAGAGCATCCTTAATTGCAAATAATTATTATTTAATTTAAATTATTAAATACCAATTAAATTAATATAAATCTTATCAACCCTAAATTATTGGCATAAACTTAACTTGAGTTTAAGAAAAATGATAGAACGAAATAAAAGTCTTGTGATAATTGTGATGTTTTCATATTTTTCTCCTCGGTTTAGTTTGTATGTTGTGTAAATGTGACATCTTTTAGCATCTCAATTATTGATTAATTTTGAATAATAGTCGATAATCATTTTTGGGTGAGCAAGTTAACTATCAAAATCGATATTCAATTCAATATACTAAAGTCGCCTATATACTTTTTTTCAACAAAATCTCTAACGTTTGTTTTTTTTAATATAAAATATTAAATTTAAGTAATATTAAAAGATTTCATAAGACTTCGTAAAATCTATCTTTTGAAAGGTTTAAATAAAAAAATATCATTATAACTTATAAATTAAAATGTCTAAGGTAAAAGTTGATTTTGTAGGAAGGTTTAGGATACCTAATCTAACAAAAAAATATTGATTAGTTTAACATATATATTTAGAGGTCGAAAATTAAGGTAACTATTCTAAAATAAGAAATGTTGATAGTAATTAAATAAAATTTTATACCTTATTCTATTTTATTTTATTTCGGGTAGCTAAGACTTGAAGTTTAGTTATCGGAAGAAGTTATGTCTCAAGTGAAGTCATCTGGTGGCAATCCTCGCCTCATAACAAGTAATGTCGACAGTATCCATAGAAGGATAGAGATGTTCCAGAAGCAGTCTTAAGGAAAGTTAGGGGTTGTTTGGCAACTTCTGAATGATTAAGTGCTGAATCAGTAAGAGGTCTGAACCATTAAGAATCAGTATAATGTTCAACCATTCAAAGGCAAATATCAGACCAATTCAAATTAGTGGTCTTAACCATTCAGACCATGTATAACGCTTAACCATTCAGATATTTGTTCACAAAACAAACAGTCTGAACCATTAAGTTATGAACCAGTAAGAGGTAAGAGATCTGAACCATTAAGAGCTAAACAAACAACCATTTAGCCTGTTTATGCCAAGGCATGGGAGTAACTGGTTGGCAATGAGTAAGAGAACGAATTCCCCGCCGAGTCAGTTGACGAGAAAGTTTCTTAACTATTTATTATTTTTCTTTATAATATTTAATCTATGAATATTTCTTTTCTTTAGTATTTCCTTTTCAATGTTTTTATTATTTTTTTACTTATTTAATAATTTAATATTTTATTGATTTAATCCCGTGTAATACACGGGGTTCTAACCTAGTAATACATAGGAGAATTATTCAATTCCATCAATCCAGTCACCGACCCTCAACAAAAACCAAAGATCCCGCCAAAACCCTTTCCCAAATTCAAACCTCTCAAAAATTTTCATCACACCAAAATCTCCTCCCACTTTCAACAAATCACCACAACCTTCGGAACACAAATCTCACAACTTCACCCCCAAACCATTCACCAACCACCAATGGACACCACCGGCGACTCCATACCCACCGCAACACCTCGGCTTTTCATCAAAGAAATGGTTATGAAAAACTTCAAATCCTACGCCGGTGAACAACGCGTGGGCCCATTTCACAAGGTCAGGGTTTTCTTTTTGGTTTTCGTTAAATGGGTTATTGAAAGTTTGAATCTTTTTTGTTAGGGTTTATGGGTTTTGTTTATTTTGTTGATTTGATTTGATTTGATTTGGAATTGGGTTGTTGTACAGAGTTTTTCTGCTGTTGTTGGGCCTAATGGAAGTGGGAAGAGTAATGTTATTGATGCTATGCTGTTTGTGTTTGGCAAAAGAGCCAAACAGGTATGGGTTTTCTAGGGTTTTGTTACTGTAATCGGCTTGGGGATCTATGCTTTGAAACCGTTAAATTCAAACCGAACCGGCTAAAACTGGTTTCAAACCTGGGCCTGAAACAAAACTGAACTGGTTTGAAACCGGGTTTGCTTTATTTGACAGTTAAAACCAAGGTTGGAGAATTCGCTAGTCTGCCGGTGAGGTGGGGACTAGCGACTACTCGGATCGGGTTTTTTATATGTAATTTTCAGTTTTATGTATACATATACACATTTTTATAGGTAAATATTTTAAGTAGCTAGGTTTTAACTCTTACTCAACTTATTTTTTTAAGTATACAAGATTAATTGTTGGAATTCACACGGTTTGGTTGGAAACTGGCTGAAATTTAGAGGTTTTCGCCGGAATATACAGGTTTTTTTTGCTGGAATCTGGCCTGAATCTCCAATGCGATTAATGGACCGATTAACGAAAAATTACCCAGTTACTGGCCGACTAGCGATTAATCGCCGACTAGTCGTGATTTTTACAACACTGGTTAAAACTAATGTTTGTTGTTGTCTGAAAAATGGTGCAGATGCGTCTTAACAAAGTCTCGGAGCTTATTCACAATTCAACAAACCACCAAAATCTCAACAGTGCACGCGTATCGGTTCATTTTCAGGAAATTATTGATCTGGTATGTAATGGTCTCTGTTACCGGCTTTCAGTTTGGTGTGATTTGACTATTTGAGTGATTTTGGTGTGTAATGATTTCATTTGGATGATTATAGGAAAACGGATCATATGAAGTTGTTCCAGGAAGTGATTTTGTAATAGCGCGTGAAGCGTTTCGCGATAACTCTTCTAAATACTATATAAACGGACGCGACAGTAAATTTACCGAGGTTACTAACAAGCTGAAAGGGAAAGGAGTTGACTTGGACAATAATCGGTTTTTGATTCTTCAGGTTTGGCAGTTAGTGCAACAAAGTTACGTCTTTTTATGTGTTTGTTACAAGTGTTGAATTGCATTTTGCTGAATGTTTGTAGGGTGAGGTTGAGCAAATTTCGCTTATGAAGCCGAAAGCTCAAGGTCCCCATGATGAAGGCTTTCTTGAATATCTGGAGGATATTATTGGAACTAACAAATACTTGGAGAAAATCGAGGAATCCCATAAGCAGTAAGTTATGATTCATGAGTTTGTTACGTATTAGTTTTAAAAGGCGAGCTTAAAGGATTCTATGATATTTATGTAATAATGTAAAAACAATAAAAAGGATGAGAAAGTTATAAAAGTTTTACGTGATAAAAAGGTTCTTATGTAAACGGACGAGAGAGACATAACTTCTGTTGTAATTAACAGTGAATGGTGGACGATAGCGACAAGCTACTTATACGCTACGTAGCGATCACGATGAAATAGCGAGCACTGTTTTATGTTTAGCGACACTAGAAAAAAATTTTAGAAATATTTTATATGTATGTTATATCCAAGTACGCAGTTTTCTATGTATATTTAACAAAAAACCTAAAATCCCGCTATTTTATACCTACAAAATCCCTCTATTTATATTAAAACTGAAAAAAACAGCAAACCTAAAATCCTGCTATGGAGGTGCCAAAATCAGATAGCGACACATGAGCGCTTCGCTACGCTATTCGCACACACACGTTTTCACACCCAAACACACGCACAGAGTAGCCAAGTTAGGGTAAAACGGTCACCAGAATCTCAACTGTCGCATCCGGCTGTGGGAGACACGCCCCTCTCCGTCGACAGCGACGAGCTCCGCCGTGACGGCGGAGAAGGCGTTTTCGTTCATATCGAATGGAGCGCCTGACGTTTTTTTTAAAGTTTGTATGACATTGACTTTGAGTTATAGTATCGAATGTTGTTTTGTTTCTAATGGGTATATGTTCTTTTTTCTTTTGGTGTATTAGGCTTGAAGAGCTTAACGAAAAGAGGTCCGGGGTGGTGCAGATGGTTAAGTTAGCTGATAAAGAAAGAGAAAGTCTAGAGGTTATAACTTACAACAAGCCTGTTGTTATATATCGTATAGTAACTAATAAGTTATTAACATGATTGATACTTTCAGAGTGTTAAGAATGAAGCAGAAGATTACATGCTTAAGGAACTGTCATTGTTAAAATGGCAAGAAAAAGCCGTAAAATTTGCTTCTGAGGAAAACAAGGTGAAGTTGGAAGAGATTCGAACGAATGCGTCTGGCTTGGAAGCTAACTTAACGTCTGAAAGGTGATTGTCGTCTTAATATCGTTAAATGACAGTTTTAACTTTTAACTTATAATATAAATGGTCGTTATTTTTGCTTAGGGAAAAGATTAAGGAAAGTAAGAAAGAATTGAAGGAGCTCGAGACGGTGCATAATAAGTACATGAAACGAGAAGAGGTTCGTGTGTTTACTCTGTGTGACGTTATCCTAACAACCCCTAAACTTTATTTTGTTGTTGCGTTTTTAAGGAACTCGACACTAGGCGTAAACGATGCAAGGATGATTTCAAGGAATTTGAACGACAGGATGTGAAACACAGAGAAGATTTAAAACATGTGAAACAAAAGATTAAGAAAATGGATGAGAAAGTTGAAAAGGTAATTTGTGTGTATATACATATACATATACATACATATATATATTTGTATAATATTATATAATTAAGCTTTAATGTTTTATTTTTCTGCTTTAGGATTCAGCAAAGATCATTGACATCACTAAGCAATCTGAAGAGTCAGCTGCTGCAATCCCGAAACTAGAGGAAGATATTCCGAAACTGCAAAAAATATTATCGGATGAGGATAAAATATTGGAGGAAATTATAGAGAGCTCTAAAGGTATGTTCTTAACTTCTTATGCTCACACACAAACTGAATATCGAAACACGTTTTGTTTTATTATTAGTAAGGTGATTTAAGATTTAGATACTAACCTGATAATAATTTGGCAGTTAGTATTGTTATATTTAAAATTTGAATGATTATGCATCGTTTAACAGTTGAAACCGAGGCATTCCGTACCGAGGTTGCCAAAGTTCGTGCCGAACTCAAACCGTGGGAAGAACAACTGATTGAGCATCGAGGAAAACTTGACGTTGCATCCGCCGAAAAACAACTTCTGTCTGAGAAGGTGAGAGACCATATTGAAACCATTTAACTTGTTTTCATTTATTTATCAATTCTTGCGTGTTTCAGCACGAAGCAGGTCGAGCCGCGTATTCAAACGGTCAGAAACAGTTGGATGAGATACAGAAGAGAATCGTAACGAATACTTCACGGATAGAGGAAATGAAAACCAGATTAAAGAAAAACGAGCTTGAATCATCAAAAGCTCATAAAGTAGAACAAGTATGCAACTTTAGGCTCTTTAGCGTAAGCAGTTTTGTATTTTTATTAATTAGTTGATTAATAAAAAATGTGTCGAATTTGTAGGAATGTTTAAAAGAACAAGAGGAATTGATCACTCGTGAGCAAGCTGCAAGACAAAAATATACCGAGCTTAAATCTGTCATGGAAACCGAAAAGACTCAGGGTTCTGTTCTGAAAGCATTATTGCAAGCAAAAGCTTCAAATTCAATAGAAGGAATTTACGGAAGGATGGGCGATTTGGGAGCGATCGATGGTATGTTTTACTCTAAAAATGTTTTTTTTTTTTTAATATTTGTGTTTAAAAAGTTCCAGAATCTGACGTGAGTTCTGTTTTCAGGGAAGTATGATGTGGCTATTTCAACGGCAGTTCCTGGACTTGATTATATTGTGGTCGAAACGAGCGCAGCAGCACAAGCATGCGTCGACATGCTTCGCACCAACAATCTCGGTGTTGCTACATTCATGATACTGGTATTATGATGCTTCCTTTGTGGCATTTTAGTTTCTGTCTCATGTTATATCTATAACTCTGTAAGCAACCGTAGTTTTAGTTTTAAAAAGCACGCTTGAGGCCCTCAAGTGAGGTGGTCATCGCTTCTGAATTGGTTTTAAAAACTGAGGCACAGGTGTTGGGGCTTTTTCGCTCAGCGCATAGAGTTAACAGCTTTTACATTAAAATATATAGAAAGGTTTATGCATTAACTCATTAAATACTGACTTTAAACAACTACTCAACCCGTTCGACCCATTCTCCGCTTTTACCTAGTTTTTTTATATGACCTGGCCCGTTTGAGGTAAAAAAACTATCCAAATCGACCCATCCATAAGTAAACGGATCAAAATTACCACTTTGATTAAAAATGCATACTTGAATTGCAACTTTTTTTTTATCGATGAATCTTCTGAAAATGGTTGCAACGCCTTGACGCCAGGTGGTAGTTTTGTGTCAAACATCATCTAGCGCATATGTTGTTTGTTTGTCATTTTTAACCAAATGTTCATGCAGGAAAAACAAATGAACCAAATGTCAAGAATGAAAGAAAAGGTAAGCACCCCGGAAGGTGTTCCGCGTCTTTTCGATCTAATAAAGGTGCAAGACGAAAGAATGAAACTCGCGTTCTTTGCAGCGATGGGTAACACCGTTGTTGCGAAGGATAAAGATCAGGCGACCCGTATTGCGTACGGTCCGGATAAAGAATTCAGGCGTGTTGTCACACTTGACGGTGTTCTTATTGAGAAATCAGGAACCATGAGTGGTGGTGGAAAACCACGCGGCGGTAAGATGGGGACGTCCATAAGAGCCGCTAGCGTTTCCAGTGAAGCCATTGCAGAAGTCGAAAACGAACTCGCTCAAATATCCGAAAAGTTGAAAAACGTAAGGCAACAGATTTCCGAAATGGTCCGGCATTACAAAAATTTGGAAAGAGAAAACACCGATCTTGAACTCGATATAGCGAAAAGTCAACAAGAGGTAAAGGCTCATTGATAACGTTATGTAGGTTTGACTTCACAAGTCAAAGTTCTAATTCGTATTCCAATGTGACAGATTGAAAGTTTGAATTCACAACAAAAAGATCTTGCAAAGCAACTCGACTCTCTAAAGGCGGCTGCGGAGCCGAGTAAGGCTGAACTTAATCGAATTGATGAACTTACGAAGATTATATCGAAAGAAGAAAAGGAGATCAAACGGTTGACCGAAGGGTCAAAGCAGCTTAAAGAGAAGGTTGATATCGTTATCGTATCATATATATTATATAATTCTGTCAAAACTACGTTTAAATATATCGTTAACTAAAAGCGCAAATACTGTTTAGGTGTTGGAGCTTCAAAGCAAAATCGAGAATGCAGGCGGTGAACGGTTAAAAAGCCAGAAGTCGAAGGTTACCAAAATTCAAAATGTAAGTACAATACATTAGTCGACTGTTTTATCGTGTTTTTTTTTAGTATGCTGATGTTTTTGCTCCCATTAGGACATTGATAAAAACAGCACAGAGATCAATCGACACAAAGTTCAAATAGAAACGGGTCAGAAAATGTTGAAAAAACTAACGAACGGGATTGAGGAATCAAAGAAGGAGAAAGATAAACTAATTGCGCAGAAGGAACATTTGCTTGAAACGTTTAAAGAGATAGAGCAGAAAGCGTTCAAGGTTCAGGATGATTATAAGAAGACAGAAGAGGTTAATTTTTACTACTGTCATTTATTAAAGTTAATTGATTTGAGGATTTATTTATTTATTTATTTTTTTAAAGTTATATTGTTTTGTTTTGTGTAGCTGATAGATCAACACAAGGCTGTGCTTGAAGAAGCGAAATCCAATTATGAAACGTTGAAGAAGACGGTAGATGAGTTACGGACATCTGAGGTATTAGACTTATAAATTATTGCTTCTTTTATATTACGAGAGTTGGTTAAGTCGGTTGACTAATGGGTTGGGTGATGGTCACATTTAGGGATTTTTGTACATGTCAAAACAGGTTATGATGATTGATCCGAAACACACTTTTTGTGTATATTTTTAATTTTTGACAAATATGGTTACAAAAGGTATACAGACAATAACTAGGGGTGCAAACGAGCCGAGCCCGGCTCGATTCGAGCTTTGTTTTTAAAGCTCGAGCTCGGCTCGTTTACTATTTATTGATTGAATATATATTAATTATAATTATTATTTTATATATAATTTAGTTATTTTTTCGTGGATTTGTAAATAGTAATTAATATTATTTGAATATATATTTAATATATTAATTAAAAAATTATACAAACAGTGGCCTCGTTAAGGCTCGCGAGCCGGCTCGAGCTCGATAAGCAAAGCTCAGCCCGCTTAGAGCTTTATATTGAGCTTTATACTAATTCTGTGAGAATCCAACTTTTAAAGTAAGATAATTTAACGTTTTCACATTGGGGACTTTTGTCCTCCCACCCGTTGATAAAACACAACATAAATCGACCCATTCATAAACAAGTCGAAATTACGGCTTCTATATAACACGGATTGGAACAGGTTGATGCAGATTATAAGTTACAAGACATGAAGAAGATGCAAAAAGAGTTGGAAATGAAAGAGAAGGGATACAAGAAAAAGGTCGACGAATTAAACAACAGTCTTTCGAAGCAAATGGAACAGTAAGTCTCAAATATTAACCACTTCTCAACACATTTAAAACATCCAAATTTAACATAATTCTTTTTTTTTTAAATTTTTGCAGAATTAAAAAAGATTTAGTGGACCCCGAAAAACTTCAAGCTACACTAGCAGACGAATCTTTCTCTAATGGTTCGGATCTCAAAAAGTCGCTAGAAATGGTGGCATTACTCGAAGCACAGATGAAAGAGATGAACCCTAATCTTGATTCCATCGCTGAGTAAGAAATGAGAAATCGTGTGCATAAAGTCGTAAAATAATCAGTTTGTTATTACATGTTTGTTTTAAGCTGTTAACTGTTCTTTTATTGCTTCTGTTCACAGTTACCGGAACAAAGTAAGCGTTTACAACGAGCGTGTCGAGGAGCTTAATGTGGTAACCAATGAACGCGACGAAACGAAAAAACAATATGATGAGTGGAGAAAGAGAAGGTACGTTTTCTGTTTTCGGGTGTTTGGATTTGTGCTCTGAAAGCGATTGTTGTATACTTATATACTGATTCGGTTCCGTCTTTCAGGCTAGATGAATTCATGGCAGGGTTTAACACCATATCTCTAAAGTTGAAGGAAATGTATCAGGTTTGTTATATATATATATATATATATATAATGACAATTATTAACTTCTTTTTTTATTATGAATATGTTCATTCATCATGTCGTATTCTTTTTTTGATTAAATTTGAGGTAACTTATATCATAATATTGTTACAGATGATCACTCTCGGGGGTGATGCAGAGCTCGAGTTGGTGGATTCTCTCGATCCGTTCTCCGAAGGTGTCGTATTTAGCGTTAGACCTCCGAAAAAAAGTTGGAAAAATATTGCTAATTTATCAGGAGGGGAAAAGGTACGATACACGTACACCCAATTTTCTGATTTTAATTTTTACAATATGATGGTTGTTTAACCGTTTTAACTAACCAACAGACATGTTGGTTTTTAACACTGATTCCTAAACGACAATTTACCTTTTAATTTGACACAGTTTGACTTTTACTTTGACTTTCTAATTACACTAAATGTATAAGATTACTTGATTAAATTCTTTCCAACATACGTGCAGCCATAGTTGTCGATAGCGGCTATAGCTGTCGCTATAGCGCGCTATATGGCGATGTGACTATGTGTCGCTATATAGGTTATGGCGATGAATAGCGAGCTTAGCGACAATTAGTTTTTTTTTTTGATGTTAATATCAATTAGATATAGCTATAAAATAGCTGGATTTATAGGTTTTTGTTAAATATACATGTAAAATAGCATATATACAAGGGTATTTTGATGTAATATACATATAAAAATTTTCAAAATTCTTTTTCTAGTGTAATCGCTATTTATAAAATAGCCGTCGCTATTTGTCGCTATTCGCTACGTAGCCTATAGGTGCCTTGTCGCTATTCGCCATCGACAACTATGCGCGCAGCGTTGTTCTATGTAATCGTTATTTTTAATTTGTATTACAACTACTTGTTTGTTCCAGACTCTGAGCTCACTCGCGCTTGTTTTTGCACTTCATCATTACAAACCAACGCCACTTTATGTTATGGATGAAATCGATGCTGCTCTAGGTATGTTCTTTATATCATCATGGGTGACTCCTTATTTATTTTCATTATTTCCATACAATAATTCGCTGCGATTTTGGCTGATAGATTTTAAGAACGTTTCAATCGTGGGTCATTATGTTAAAGACCGTACAAAG
The DNA here is from genome assembly GCF_002127325.2 of Helianthus annuus. Lineage (NCBI taxonomy): Eukaryota > Viridiplantae > Streptophyta > Magnoliopsida > Asterales > Asteraceae > Helianthus > Helianthus annuus. The sequence continues at coordinate 27,405,200 of NC_035447.2, forward strand.
GATGCACAGTTCATCATCATCAGGTAAATATATATCATGTGACATTTGTTAAACATTGTTTATATTGTTTTAACCGCGCTTATCATATGCAGCCTAAGAAACAACATGTTTGAGTTGGCTGACCGGCTCGTGGGGATATACAAAACCGACAATTGTACCAAGAGCATCACTATCAATCCAGGAAGTTTTGTGGTTTGTGAAAAGGCTGCTTAAACTTAAAACCGTTTGTGAAGTTTTCAAAGCCTTCAAGATTAACCCTTATTGTTGTGTTTTCGTGTTTTAAGTTAATGTTCCTATCAAGAAATACATTGAGTGTTGCAATTTGCTTGATTGCAGTTGTGTATAATCACATGACATTATGCTATGTTAATACTTGATTTGGTCTTATTGTATCTACCTGCAAACATTTTTCAAGTTTTTTTTTTTTTTTTTTTTTTTTTTTTCTTTCATATCTACTCTCAAACTAGTCTAAGTGCATAAACCAAAGTAAGTACTGAAATCGTGCAACACATTAGTCTTACTAAGGGGTTGTTTATTTACCTCTTAATGAGGTTCTTAATGGTTAAATACTTAATGGTTCAGACTATTTGTTTCGCGACCAGATGTCTGAATGGTTTAGACATTTGCCTTTAAATGGTTAAGCATTAGACTGAGTCTGAATAGTTAAGACATCTAATCTGAACTGGTCAGACATTTTTCTCTGAATGGTTAAGCATTATATTGGCTCTTATTGGTTTAGACCTTTTACTGGTTCAACATTTAATGGTTCGGATCTCTTACTGGTTCAGCACTTAATCATTCAGAAGTTGCCAAACAGCCCCTAGGATGTCCATATAAAGATGACCAATTTGAATTTATTGTATCATGAATGTATATGTTAATCATGTTAGGTATAACACAATATTCTAATGAATTCAAATTGAGCATCTTTATATGGACGCCTTAGTAAGACAAAGGTGTGGAATAATCGAACCGTTAACCGAAACCGAACGGAAAACCAATGAAAGAACCGAAATTAGCCGAAACTGAACTAACCTAAAGTCGGTTATCGGTTATTTTTTTACCATCAGTTAAAACGAAGATAATTTAACCGAACCATTTATATTTTTATATATTTCTAGCTTTTATACCTCTATTTCATGTTTTATACTTTCATTTCATGTATTTATACCTCAATTTCATTTACCTATACCTTTATTTCATGTATTTATAAGCAAAAATTTTGGCTCTTGTTTGATTTGCTCATTAACCGAACTGATTAACCGATGACTTCGATTACGGACTTACGGTTACGGTTAATGCTAATAATCGAACCGAACCTGTGCACACCCCTAGTAAGACTAATGTGTTGTACGATTTAGAAAAAAAAAGAAAAGTAAAAACTAATTACCACAATCAATTAACTTGTTTAGAATTTTATATGATCATATAAGAGCTAAAAACTAATTACCACAATCAATAACCTTCATATTTACTACTCTAAAAACGTTAGAAATAAGTTGTGAGACATGAGAACGTAACAATATGTGGGTTCCATTTCCCCTCATCCACAAGACAAGTTATAATAGAAAACCCTCATTCTATGATATATGAATTGGTAATTTTTAACGGAACGAGTTATGATAAGTCCTTCCGTAGACGACGGTTGTATGGCACCTAACCCTTCTATAGCGCCCTATGGCGCCTCCCCACACCGCCCCGAGGGGCGCCATGCCACTTGAACCCGGTTGCCTCGTGAAAATTATAGCGGAGTGAACACATTTGCCTCTCTCTCTCTCTCTCTCTCTCTCTCACACACACACACACACACATATAACCAGTGGCGAAGCTTGACCCGAATGACAGGGGGGGGAGCGAAAACGTATATACCCAAAAATTTCTATACGAAAACTATATATATAACACTACTGAGCGAAAAGTTCAGGGGGTCGGCGCCCCTCCCTGCCCCTTCTATACTTCGCCCCCATATCTACTTAAATCCCTTACTACACACACATATTATATAACCCCCTCACATTTCAATTTTTTTTGCTACTTGTCACATAACCCCCCATAAAGGGAGTTATGTGATGCTACCACTACACATGGCCTAAGAGTCTTTATTTGGCCATCCGTAGTCTTAAAGCCCCTTGTGGGGCGTTATGCTACACGTGTCGTGCCACGTCATACGGAGGCTTTATAGGGCGTTATATCACTAAAGCCCGTAGTCATAAAGCCCCTACCCATCATTACCTAATTATTAATTTTCAATTTTATAAATTAATTATAAAAACCTTGCTTAAATTTGATTGGTTAAAGTTTGAAAACCAACCCCAACACCGCCGCTATAATACTCGCGCCTCACCCCATTTTTTCATTTATACCGCCCCTCGTTTTGGTGTTTGGGGGCGTTTTCCGGCGCCATCTTGGGGCATAGCGCCCCACTACGTTCTATCTTAATCATAACTAGTATTAAGCACCCCCGCGTTGCGGCTGGGGCGAACATCAATGACACACTACTGTCAGCGACCACCAACGCTGAAGTTGTGGCGTGTTAATGCGAAAAAACTAAACCGAAACGTAAACATTTAAAAGAATAACTAAGTCAATCTAGGACTCGCGCGTTACGATGAAGCTGTCAAACAGGAAAAAATAGATGACATAAAAACGTTTAACCACACACGCACGTTGCGCTGTGTTAGCTCGCAAAATTTAGAACGAAACGTAAAACAAAAATTTTGCAAAAAATGAAAAGTATAGGGGACCAAAGTTGATAGTAAAAAAGTTGTGAGGTTAAATTGTAAAAGAAGAAAAGTTCTAGGGTTAAAAGTAAAAAAATCAAATAATTTTGAGTTAAAAGTAAAAAATTCAAAATTTTTTTTGGAAAACCCCCAAAGTATAAATTACAACGCCTTTATACCTAACCATGTTGAAAATTATAGTGTTGGGTAATATGTTTTTTTAATCACATAAATTATCATATGATACATCAAGTCTCATCTTTTTATAAAAATAGTTATAGTTTATAAATACTTTATGGTATGTCGTCGTCGTCATCATCATCATACTCAGTATATCTTACCAATAGCAAAATTAAGGTAGGGTCTGAGAAGAGTAAAATGTAGATAACCTTAACTCTACCCCGTAAGAATAGAGAGGCTGCTTCCAGTGAGACCCAAATGTTATTCCTAGATATAAATGGAAATAAACTTTCTTTAAGTGGAGCTTCTCCAACATAACTAAATTATAAGGGAAAGGACTAACATACGAGATAAATCACCAAGATGCTTTCCTTAACTTATCATCCTTCCATTATATGTCTAAACTCAAAACATTTTAGACATGTTTTACACCCAACTTTCCTAAATGCTTAAATCATTATAAGATAGAAAATATGTTTAGAGTGTGATCTTGTGAAAGGTGCAATGACCCTAAACTTGAAAGACCACTAAGGTTTTAGAAAGAGGCCCATAATTTATCATGTTAATGAAAATGGTATTACTATTCGAAAAGACATGATTAAAAAGAAAAAAAAAAGAATTATGCACCTGTTCCTAATGAACTTTGTAGTCAAGATGACAAGAAAAGGACATGAAAGAATTTTAAAGCAAAGTTCACTCTTTATAATAATTTACCAAGATTTTTTTTAAAAGGATGTCATGTGTGAAACCAAAAATGAAATTTGATTTTTTTTAACAAGTCACTAATTAAATCCTCAAGTAATGGATGCTAAGATTGAATGATTTGAACAATAATATGTTGATGAAAAAACTAATAGTAACTAAGCAAGATTCAACATTTTTTCATTATTAATTTGAGAATCTATTGATACTATTTCTGCTAACATATATTAGAAAGTTTGTTAGAACATGTCCACCCATAATTAAAAATCTATTGATGCTATTTCTGCTAACAAATATTAGAAAGTTTTTAGAACATGTCCACCCAAATGGAGGGTTTTAAACATCATGATGACGGGTCGCCCAAGACAAAATAAAATGACTAAAATACATGAGTGCTCAAAGAGTTAAAGGGTTCGAAGGTTGAAAAGTCGAGGAGGTGAAGTAAAGCAGTATGAGAACAGTAAATAGTCACATCCCCGAATCACTTCCCCAACCCACCAGCCGCAAAAGCAATGCAGGTCCACAGAGCATACTCTATTATCCACGGGTCAAAAGGCTTTAACCCCTGAAAGGGTAAGCCCCTCACTGCAAGCAGGGTCACTAGTCAAATACATTCCTCTTTGGGAGATGCCTTCTCCTATATATTTGACACTTCACTTACTTCCTGGGACATTCCAGGCCAGCCTTGATTTCTCAAAATCTCTGGCCATACATCATCAGTACTTGCTTCTTGCAAGATACTTCTTTTCACTTCCAACACACACATTCTGTTTGCTCCTTCCTCCGAATCCGAACACATTTCAGAGTAGGATTCATAGCAAACAACAAAAACAAACTAGTGAACCTCCTTCCACGTCTTGCAAACGTGGGGGGACCCCACGACTTGCGTTAGGCAAAGTTGAACCCTTCAACCCTTTTGCCTAACCAATCCCGCTACTATCTTTGGTCTATTATTTGTTGCATCAACAAGTTGGCGCCCACCGTGGGGCTACGCCGCTATTTTTCTCCATAAGACCTAGTAGTGTAGCTCCATTCTCCTGAAATCGCCATGTCAGAAAGTGGATCTCCCGGAGAAGTGAATTAGGTTCCTAACACTTCTACCCAGGTACTAGTCAAGCTCATGCAACTACACCCGCTTCTTTCTCGACACCGGGAGGTACTCCTGAGTTCCTGACTTTCAGTACACCTACTCCGTCCAGATCAGGGGTCCCTTCCCCTAATGTTGGTGTCACTAGTGCCCCGTCGCATGTCGAACTTACCCCAGAAGGGGTCGCCAACAATTTCCTTGAGTTGAGGTCTCTCCTCAACCAATATGTGAGTAGAGAAAGGGACAAAGGGGTGAGGATCCGTCTAGACTATGATGAACCTGAGCCAACATTGTCTCCTGGACCCCCTATTCCTCCTTTTACATCCAGGGATGAGGCAGGTCCCAGTAATCCTCCAAATCCTAACCCGTACCTGTCTGCAAGGCCAAATCCTACAGTATACCCTCTCTTCTCGTCCCAACCTGCTCCAAGTGGTGCTCCACTAGGCCATGAGCTGACCCTTGACCAGCTCCTGCAGTCCCCAGTAACAAGTCTTCCACCCTCAGCGACAACTTCGTGGGAACGGGCCTTGTCGGTACTCCCTTTAGCACGAAGTGCCCTTATGAGCACTCCATTGGGAGTTAATTGTTCTGTTGCACCCGAAATCCTTCAAGGCTTCAACCTCATGCCCCAGATGATAACCCAGATGATGGACAACTTCCAGTGGCAACACTTCATTAATCAAGTGCTAGCCACTCAAGGGAACAAGAATGGTAACAACAATGTGGGTGCAAGGGTTGAAGAAGATTTGGCCAAACCTTATAAACCAAGTAACCTTTCATGCTTTTCACAGCAGATAGCCGATTATGACTTCCAGACAAAGATCAAAATGCCGGCCCACATCAGAACATATGATGGGACTGAAGATCCTGAAGACCATCTTCAGATCTTTACCGGTGCCGCAAGAATTAAGAAATGGTCAAACGCTGAATGTTGCTTGATGTTCATGCAAACCCTTGTCGGATCAGCAAGAATCTGGTTCAAAGACTTACCTGATCGAAGCATTCGAAGCTTCGATGACCTTAGCAAGGGGTTCCTAGCCAATTTCTCCCAACAAAGGCGGTACGTTAAAGATGCTACAGTGATATTTCAGATCAAGCAAAGAGATGATGAAAGCCTTCGAGAATTCATAGAGAGATACAAGAAGGAAGGTCTAACCTATGTGGGGGCAGACGAAAAAATGAGGGTGGCTGGTTTTATGAACGCCATTACATCTAAATACCTCACAAGGGATTTTAACAAATCCCTCCCCAAAACTTTGGAAGAAGCTCTTGAAAGGGCTGAGGCTTACATTCGAGGGGAGGAGGCAGTAGACATCAAAGAGCAAAGGAAAAGAGGGAACATCTGGCGAGGTAGCAGCCCGACCAGAAAGAGGGGGAACTTTAACTTCTATGACAGACGCCAAAAGGGTTCAGACCATCGAAGGTCTGAAGGTCGCAACCCTTCCAGTAGAGAAAAAGGCATGAGTTTCACACCTCTCACCAAGACTCCTCAAGAAATCCTAGCAACAGAAGAAGTCAAGCAAAACTTTCGGCCTCCTAGGCCTCTCCCCAAAAGCAGAAAAAACGAGAACTCCACACAATATTGTGAATTCCATGAAGAAAAGGGTCACCACACCAATGATTGCTTCCAACTTAAGAAAAGGATTAAAGAAGTTGTTAAGTCCGGATAACTTGCTCACTTGGTGAAAGGAGTAAGGGACAAAATGGCTGAAGGAAAAGGCAAGGAAGTCAATATAGCGGATTTTGATGGAAGGGTTCCACAAAAAAGACAACGGTTGGAAGCTTGGGAACTTCAGTGTGTGTGCTTCCCCCCAACAGAGAAAGATCCTCTTTCAAACCCTCTTGTGGTAGAAGCAACAGTGGGAACATTACAAACAAGTAGGGCATACATAGACACTGGGGCAGCTACTGAAATCATGTTTGAGAAGTTCTTCAACCGCTTGAGCAATGAAGAACATTTAAGGCTTCAACCCTCCAGAACCTCCATAAAAGGTATTGCCGATATACCCCTTAAACCTTTAGGGCAACTGACACTTAATGTTCGTTTCAGGGAAGGTCAGAAAGAAAGAACTCAGCCACTCACCTTTGCGGTTATCAATATTCCCTCAAACTATGACGTAATCATTGGGAGGCCAGGACAGTGTGCATTTTACATGGCTGTGTCAGTCGGCCATGGCACTGTCAAATTTCCCACCGAGAGGGGAATAGCAACCCTTCAACCTTCCCAGGAAGCCTACATGGTTGAAGGTGAAAGTTCCAAAAGCGAAGAAGACAAGCAAAGGCTAATCATAAATCCTAAGTACCCTGAACAAAGAATAAGGGTTAATCCAAGACTTTCACAAGAAACCCTCTCATACCTCGAAAAGTTGCTAACACACTACATCGATGTCTTCGCTTGGTGTCCAGAGGATATGACAGGGATCCCTCGGAACATTGCCGAGCAGAGTTAAGAATACCACCAGATGTCAAGCCCGTGGTTCAAAAGAAAAGAAGTTTGGCACCAGAGAGAAGTTTGGCTGCATGCCAGGAAGTTGAGAAGCTTGTGTCAGCTGGCATCCTTCGAGAGGTCAAGTACCAATCATGGGTTGCAAACCCAGTTATGGTCAAGAAGCCAGACAACTCTTGGAGGATGTGCATAGATTTCAAGGATCTGAACAAGGCTTGTCCTAAGGATTGCTATCCATTGCCGAAAATTGATCTCAAGGTTGACTCCCTCACCGGCTACCCTTTCAAATGCTTTCTAGATGCTTACAAAGGGTATCATCAAATACTCATGAAAGAAGAAGATGAGGAAAAGACAGCATTCCACACCGATAAGGGAATATTTTGTTACCAGAAGATGCCTTTTGGCCTCAAAAACACCGGGGCAACCTACCAACGTCTAGTGGACAAAGTCTTCGCAAGCCAAATTGGTAAAAACATGGAAGCGTATGTCGATGACTTGGTGATCAAAAGCAAGACGGAATATCAAATGCTCGATGACATTCAAGAAACTTTCAAGAACCTAAGAAAGGTTAACATGAAGCTCAACCCTGAAAAATGTTCATTTGGGTTTGAGGAAGGCAAGTTCTTAGGCCATATAGTTGGGAAACAAAGCATCAAGGCCAACCTAAACAAGGTGAAAGCTGTTCTTGAAGCCAAACCACCAAAAACCAAGAAGGAGGTTGAAAGCTTGAATGGGAAGCTTGCAGCCTTGAAACTTTTTACCTCAAAGTTAGCGGAAAGGTCTCTCCCCTTTTTCAAAACGCTCAAAGGTTGCACTGATAAGAAGGACTTCAAATGGACTGAAGAGGCCGATGAAGCATTCAACCAAATGAAGCAGCACCTAGCTTCCCTACCTGACATGGCAGCCCCAGAAACGGGCGAATTAATTTCAGTCTACCTCTCAGTTGCCGAAGAAGCAATAAGCGCGGTCCTCACCATTGAACGAGAAAAAATCCAGGTACCCGTTTATTTCTTCAGCAAAACTCTAAAATTGGCTGAAACCAAATATCCTCCTTTAGAAAAACTTGCCCTAGCCCTAGTCCAAACAGCTAGAAGGCTTCAAAGGTATTTCCACGCACACCCTATAAAAGTGGTCACCGACCAACCTATCAGGAGTGTGCTTGAAAAACCAGAAAACTCGGGACGATTAGCCAAATGGGCCATAGAACTAGGTGAACATAACATCACCTATGTTCCAAGAAAAGCTATCAAGGCCCAAGTCTTAGCTGATTTCATTATAGAAGTCCCTAAGCAAACCGTCACTGAAGTAAACACTGCAACCTCTGAACCCTCTGACCTTGAAGCCTGGAAGCTTTTCACCGATGGGGCTTCAAGCGTTGAAGGATCAGGGGCTGGGCTCATTTTGACTTTCAGACCACCAATAACGAGGCTGAATACGAGGCACTGATCGCCGGTTTAAGGCTGGCCAAAGAAATGAAGGTCTAGAAGCTTGAAGGGTTCACAGATTCATTACTGGTCTCAAGCCAAGTAAACGATAGCTATGTTGCCAAAGAGCCCAACATGAAAGGGTACAAAGAAAAATCCAAAGAATTGATGAACACCTTCCAGATGTGTACAATCAAACAGGTTCCAAGGTCCCAAAACAAGAAGGCATATGCCTTAAGCAAGCTTGCATCTCTCTCTTTTGCTCACCTAACAAAGAAGGTGTTAGTAGAAGTGTTAAAAGCTCCATCAATTGATGAGTTGGAGGTTCAAGACGTAGTCACTGATGAAGATCCAAATTGGATGACTCCAATCAAGAAGTTCCTTAAAAATGGTGAACTACCCAATGATCAAGTAGAAGCTGAAAGGGTTAAAATCAAAGCAAGGCAGTACGTACTACAAGGAGAAACCCTTTACAAAAAGGGTTACCTTGCCCCCTTGCTAAGATGTGTTGGTCCTGAGCAAAGTCAGTATTTGATCAAAGAAATTCACGAAGGCATATGCGGAGCTCATTTTGGAGCTAGGTCGGTGGTTGCAAAACTCATGAACCTTTGGTATTTCTGGCCCTCAATGCATCGTGACACCGCTGAGCAATTAAGAAAATGTGATGCTTGCCAGATCCATGCACCGATCCCAAAAAGTCCTAAGCATGACCTTGTCCCAATAACCTCGGCATGGCCATTCCATAAATGGGGAATGGACATTGTTGGTCCATTTCCCCCAAGCAAAGGAGGAGTAAAATTCTTGCTGGTGGCAATAGATTATTTTACAAAGTGGCCCGAGGTTAAACCACTTGCAAAGATTACAGGCAAACAGGTCATCGACTTTGTTTGGGAGAACATTATTTGCCGTTATGGATTGCCGGGGGTACTCGTCACTGATAATGGGAAGCAATTTGCTGAGAAGCCTTTCAGCATTTGGTGTAAAGAGTATAGGATCAACCAGGTCTTCAGCTCAGTGGCTTACCCGCAATCAAATGGTCAGGTCGAAAGGACTAATCGAAGCATAGTGAAAGGCATCAAAACAAGATTAGGAAGGTACGGAAATAACTGGCTCGACGAATTGCCTAGTGTTCTATGGGCCATAAGAACAACCGAAAAAACAAGCCATAAGAGAACACCCTATAGCTTTGTATTTGGGTCCGAGGCTGTGATCCCAGCTGAGGTAGGAGTTGTAACACAACAATTGTCAACACGGATCCCGAAACAAACCAAAAAGAGACCATGTTGCACTTACAACTCCTAGAAGAAGCACGAGACCAAGCCACAATTCAAGAAGCCAAGTACAAGCAACGAATGGAAGCCTATTACAACAAGAGAGTCAAGAATGAACGTTTCAAGCCAGGAGACCTGGTCCTTAGAAACAATGAAGCTAGCAAGAAAGAGAATCAGGGAAAGCTCGGCCCAAAATGGGAGGGCCCATACACCATCCTCGAAGCACATAAGGGTGGATCCTACAAGCTAGCAGACCCAGAAGGTAAAAGGCTTCTAAGGCACTGGAATGAAAAAACCTTGAAAAGATTTCATGTCTAAACGGGAAAGACTGGTTTGTATTTTGCAATGTTGCATTTCAAGAGTTGAACTATGAAAACCTTTTGCAAAAATGTCTCTTGAATGAATGAAGTTGTTTTATCAAATTTGTCTTTCTATCCTAAAAACAGGTTGAGAACCTAGCAAGAAACTCCATGGCAAGGGCCATGTAAGGGGTTGAGCTCCCAGGCCACATCGCTCAATAGGTTCAAGGGTTAAATGGACCTATATAAGGGGTGAGTTCCTAGATCAATACAACTCCATGAGACTTATTATCAATAGCAAAGAAGTCTCATAGACAAGTTTGAACAGCCTACACCAAATGTTCCTTAAGCTTTAGAAAAATAATCAACAAACAGGCTTACGAAATCAAACAAAAATAAGAAAACAAATAGGATAGGTGCTATGTCTTCTTGTTAAAAATACCAAGGCTAAGTGTCTGCAGCACTGAACCCTTTAAGGTATAAAAAACATAAAGACAACACAAACTCGACAAAGACAAAGCAAAGAAGAAAAGCAGAAAAAGCTTAAGGAACAATACGACAACTCAAATAAAGCTATCAAACCAAGCATAAGCCACAAAGCCAGAAAGCCTTCAAAGCCTCAAGCCTTCTAAGTGACAACTCGAAACCTCAAGGGTTTCAACCTACCTGTAGATAGCCAAAAAGCTTCAAAGGTTAAAGGCTTAAAACCAACCAAGCTGCCTTGAAAAATAGGCACAATGCAGAAAATAGCTAAGCATAATACCATAACCAAGAAAGCCCCGAAAGACTTAATGGTTCGGACCTTTTACTGGTTCAGCACTTAATCATTCAGAAGTTGCCAAACAGCCTCTAAGATGTCCATATAAAGATGACCAATTTGAATTTATTGTATCACGAATGTATATGTTAATCATGTTAGGTATAACACGATATTCTAATAAATTCAAATTGAGCATCTTTATATGGACGCCTTACTAAGACAAGGGTGTGGAATAATCGAACCGTTAACTGAAACCGAACGGAAACCAACGAAAGAACCGAAATTAGCCGAAATTGAACTAACCTAAAGTCGGTTATTGGTTATTTTTTTACCATCGGTTAACCGAAGATAACTTAACCGAACCATTTATATTTTTATATATTTCTAGCTTTTATACCTATATTTCATGTTTTATACTTTCATTTCATGTATTTATACCTCAATTTCATTTATCTATACCTTTATTTCATGTATTTATAAGCAAAAATTTTGGCTCTTGTTTGATTTGCTCATTAACCGAACCGAAAACCAACAAATTAACCGAACTGATTAACCGATGATTTCGATTACGGTTACGGTTAATGCTAATAATCGAATGGAACCGTACACACCCCTAGTAACACTAATGTGTTGTACGATTTAGAAAAAAAGAAAAGTAAAAATAATAGGTAGATGGCGAGGCTTTATTCATCTAACAGGCACCTATCATAAGCCTTATCCGCACGGTGACATAGCTGGTATTTAAAATTTGATTCATAACTAAATAAATATTTCAAATTTAACTTGACTTTATTTGTTTACCAAAGTTAACATAAAAATATTACCCGTGGTCCCTCAAGATTCATTCTAGAGAAAGTAAACGTGTCATACCAACTCAAAATCATAGATACAAAATATAAACTCAATCCAAATTTGATATAACCAATTAACTTGTTTAGAATTTTATATGATCATATAAGAGCTAAAAACTAATTACCACAATCAATAACCTTCATATTTACTACTCTAAAAACGTTAGAAATAAGTTGTGAGACATGAGAACGTAACAATATGTGGGTTCCATTTCCCCTCATCCACAAGACAAGTTATAATAGAAAACCCTCATTCTATGATATATGAATTGGTAATTTTTAACGGAACGAGTTATGATAAGTCCTTCCGTAGGCGACGGTTGTATGGCGCCTAACCCTTCTATAGCGGCCTATGACGCCTCCCCACACCGCCCCGAGGGGCGCCATGCCACTTGAACCCGGTTGCCTTGTGAAAATTATAACGGGGTGAACACATTTGTCTCTCTCTCTCTCTCTCTCTCTCACACACACACACACACACACACACACATATAACCAGTGATGAAGCTTGACCTGAATGACCGGGGGGGGGGGTCGAAAACGTATACACCAAAAAAATTCTATAGAACCGGGGGGTCGAAAACGTATATACCCAAAAATTTCTATACGAAAACTACATATATAACATTACTGAGCGAAAAAGTTCAGGGGGTCGGGCGCCCCTCCCCGCCCCTTCTATACTTCGCCACTGTATATAATCCCATATCTACTTAAATCCCTCACTACACACACATGTTATATACCCCTCTCTATAACCCTCACATTTCATTTTTTTTTGCCACTTGTCACATAACCCCCATAAAGAGAGTTATGTGATCACTACACAAGGCTTAAGGGGGGTGGGGATGGTCACTAGTGATAGAATTCCATCACTCACAAGCACCCAATCAAGTTCCGCCATGTCATCAACCATTTTTCCATCACTCATAGCCTTTTTTAGTGGCATTGCCTATCACTCACAACACCAAAAAATAAACCCCCCATGTTCCCTCACAACAGCCATTTTCCGCGGCGTGATAAAATCCACGCGTGAAATATTGCACGCGTTATAAACTTGAGTGGCGGTGATGTTCTAAGATCTACCACGCGTGATAAATGGCTATCACGGAAAAATAACGTGCCACCCCCACCACTCTAAGAGTCATTAATAATCATAATATGTTTTTTTAATCACATAAATTTTCATATGATACATAAAGTTTGATCTTTTATAAAAATAGTTATAGTTTATAAATACTATGGTATATCAATCATAATAGCAAAGCTAAGGTAGAGTCTGAGAAGGGTAAGATGTAAACAGCCTTATCTCTACCCTGTAAGAAACTAGGAATAAAGAGACTGCTTTCAGTAAGACTCCAATGACATGTCTAGATATAAATGGAAATAAACTTTCTTAAGTGGAGCTTCTCCAACATAAACTAAATTATAAGGAAAAGGACTAACATACGAGATAAATCATCAAGATGCTTTCCTTAACTTATCATTCTTCCATTATGTGTCTAAACTCAAAACATTTTAGACATGTTTTAAACCCAACTTTCCTAAATGCTTAAAATCATTATAAGATAGAAATTATGTTTGAGTGTGATCTTGTGAAAGGTGCAATGACCCTAAACTTGAAAGACCACTAAGGTTTTAGAAAGAGGCTCATAATTTATCATGTAAATGAAAATGGTATTACTATTCGAAAAGATATGATTAAAAAAAAAGAAAAGAATTATGCACCTGTTCCTAATGAACTTTGTAGTCAAGATGACAAGAAAAGGACATGAAAGAATTTTAAAGCAAAGCTCACTCTTTATAATAATTTACCAAGATTTTTTTTTTTTTTTTTTAAAAATGATGTCATGTGTGAAACCAAAATGAAATTTGAATTTATTTTAACAAGTCACTAATTAAATCCTCAAGTAATGGATGCTAAGATTGAATTATTTGAACAATAATACGTTGATGAAAAAACTAGTAGTAACTAAGCAAGTTTCAATATTTTTTCATTATTAATTAAAAATGAGTTAATTACTGTTTTCGTCCCTGTGGTTTGTCAAAAATCACTATTTCAGTCCATTAGTTTAAAAATTGCGATTTCAGTCCCTGTGGTTTCACTTTCGCAACCATTTTAGTCCCTGTGGTTTCACTTTTGTAACCATTTCAATCCATTATTATGTAAAGTACAAGGAGTGAAATGGTTATAAGGTGGACTGAAATGGTTATGGAAGTGAAACCACATGGACTGAAATCGTAATTTTTAAACTAATGGACTGAAATAGTGATTTTTGATAAACCATAGGGACGAAAACAGTAATTAACTCATTAAAAATCTATTGATACTATTTCTGCTAACATATATTAGAAAGTTTGTTAGAACATGTCCACCCAAATGGAGGGTTTTAAACATCATTACCATTCTTAAACACATTTTTATTAATAAAAAAACAACACTGGATTAGTTTTGACCATTGTTGTCAAGTATCATATACGCGCCTACTTTAATAAACTAACATGTATAATATCACATCATTTTAAGCTATTTGAATTTCTACTTTTCATGTACAATCAAAAGTCACATGTTACAAGAATTCCACGAAATTAACACTTAGACTGGAAGGTATGGAGTGGGGAGGATGGGCCGCCACGTCACCCGCCACGTCACCGGGAGTGAGGATGGACCTAAAGGGGATGGACCAAGGGGGTGGAGGATGGGGCTAAATATATATATATATATATATATATATGTATGTATGAGGTATGTGTGAAGAGGTGGCCCGGCTTGGGCGTCGGCTGGAGGACGGGGAAGACGGGATGGACCACAGGGGGGCGGTGTTCCGGGCCGGCGCCGGGCCTCGCCGTGCCCTTGCCGTGCCCCATACCCACCAGTCTTAGGATATTCAGGAGAAACTAAAATAGGTGTTCTTTTTTTACGGTAAGCTCACACATGTCTAAATGTCTACTTTTAAATCTATACCATTTGCCACAATGAGACTCAGAATCCTCACCACTTGAGATGCAGAGCCGTCGTCGAGAACTCTAAAAAAATTTTAGGCCTCGGGCGACAAAAAGAATTGGGCTCAAAATTGTGGTTAAGGGGAAATGAATTAAAAAAATAATAATAAAAGACTTGAACTTGAGTCTCTTACATTATCTTGAGATGGTTTTTCAACTCTATCACTAACACTTTTTTTGAATAATAAATAGATGCATATACTAAATATATAATTTAATAGATGTATATAAAATCTTATAAAAACCTTTCGGGCCCTTTGAAAATTTGGGCTTTGGGCGATGGCATGAGTTGGCCGGCCCTGTTGAGATGGGCAGAACATCTCAACCGTTTGGTACCAAGACTAAGAAATTAGGAAAAGATTAGTAAAGGTAAGTTGGATAGCAAAGATACTATGTTATATAAGGCTCTATATTTTAAATACATTTCAAATCTCTTATACTAGTTCTTGTTCCAGGGTGGTTGAAGTTGCATGTTTAAGAAATCTGTACTTTTTTAAATCTTGACTCCATCCTAGAAACACATAAATCTTTATCTGTTTCACTATGATAAATTTTTGATCTTGATAAAAGCATTTTGATCTTTTAAACAGTCAATGACAACATCTAAATATCTTTTAATAACACTAAGTTCTGAAACACAACACACGAATTCACAAGAATTCAACTCCCAAGCATAATCAAGCTAAGCTCGACTTGATTCAAGCTTTTAGCAAGCCAATATTAAGTAGATCATAAACAACTCTCGACTCGTTTACACCCCACATCCTTTTCTACACGAAACAAGGGTTTTAAAATTCAACCCCTATCCTAATTATGGAGCAATGCAGCAACCACCTTCGATGATAAACCAATAATAATTTAACCCCGTATAAAATAATCAACTTATTTATATTTACAACCGATTGAATTTTATACTTCCTTCAAGAACATCTGTTTTATTTAAATTTATGTATAACATTGAGGTTTCAAAATCTTAATTAAAATTAAGAAATATAAGTCAAAACTCACTCGAAGCATATCTAAATTAGTGAGATATTATATATCATTTTGTTAGAAGATGATTAATTATTTTCGTAGTAAAGTTTTTTTAATCAGAGTTAATATTAAAAAAAAAAGCTACTATGTTTTATTTTCGATTAAATTTTCGTACAGGCCACATCCAATTTTGATGGGCCTATCACTATAATCCATACAAGAAGATACGTTAAGGTTAATTGAAAGTTTCATGGGCTAGGAATCCAAATGAGCACTCAAACTGGCCCACCCAAAAACTAGTGTTTTAGACTTTCAGTCGTACTTAAATTTATCAAGAGAATTGTTAAGTCAGGAACTCTTTTGTTAAGACTAATGTGATTTATCTGTATGATATTGGATATATGTCATCACAGGGTGAGAATTTGTAATATAACATACAAATAATTATGTTTTATGTTTAATCCTTTAAATAAAACAAATTGGGTACGGATTGACCTGATAACACTTCCATCTAACTAAAACAAGTCATGTTTGGATTAACCTTTTTATCCCGTTTAACTAAATATGGTAGGTAGCATGTTAACACGTTCAAAACTTGAATGAAAATTGAAAGATAGATATTTTAAGGTCAAACCGCCAACATGTTTAGCCCATTTATTACAATCTGTCAACTCATTTAACCCGTTTACAAAATGATTACAACATGTTAACGGTTAAAGAAGGTGGTGCTCATATCGGAATTATTGGGGGTGTTTGTTTTGGGAGATTAAGAATGTCGAACCAAATAAGTGCACATCACGTGTTAAAAGGATTTAAAAAGAACGAACTCAACAAAGCCATTCATAAACCTCAAACTTTCGTTCACTAGAAGTTACAATTTTAACAATGTATAAGAAGAGGAAAAATGTAGAAAAAGAAAAACTTCACTCCCATGTGTTAGGTTATTATCGGATATCACTTACTTGACTCCACAAATTATGATTTATCTGGTTAGCGATATATTCATCGCCCCAAGTCGTCACATATTTTTTTCCGTGGTTCTTACCCTAAATTCACAAAATTTTCATGAACTTTGCCACATATCTATTCCTGATCGGATGTATTTTCTAGAGAGTCATATTATAAGGTTAATGCTTTAGTATTTCAAACATTTTAACTAATATTTATTTTAATAAATTACTTAAGTCAAAATGTTTATAATTGTTTGTATTTCCCTAGTAAATACACATGACTACAAATACACTTTTATGGTTTTATATTGAACTTTAAGTTATTCTTGGAGCTAGAAATAATCATGAATATGTCACCATCTTGTTAGCATGGGTGAATGTTAAGTTTGACTTTATATAGGTTGGAATCTTTCTTTAGAAACTTAAGGGGGTGTAAAGCGGTAAATAGTAAAAGTTAAATGGCGTAAAGTGGATATTAGGACTTAGGAGGAAAGAATGCACGTGGAGGTGCCATCACCCTTCCTGTCCCTAAAAACATTCACCAATTATGATTTAATGCAGCCTTTTCTTTCCACTCATTATTTCATTTTACTGTTTTAGGTAATTATATTTCTTATTTAAATAATGAAAATATCTCCTATAAATACAAAATCTTTTGCTTTTAACTTTAAAATCAACATTAGAAATTCTGCACGAGAGTGGTTCATGAGCGTATTGACTTTGGCGGGTAGAGAGAAAGAGAGAGAGAGCGTGCGTGTGTGAGCTGTGTGAATGGTTTATGAACGTATTGAGTATTGACTCCGACGGGTAGAGAGAGAGAGAGAGCATGAGCTAGCTGTGTAAGTGGTTCATGAGCGTATTAACTCCGACAGGTAGTCGACGTAAAGCCGGGTTGTGGTGTTTATCGGATGAGCATCCCTCCCTCCCTTAAAATTTTATATTTAAAACAACATTTTAAACCAAGATTATGTGGTTAATGTTCTTTTTATAATCACGTCGACATTTTTGATTCTGTTACGTGAAAGAGTTCACGTAAAAAACTATAATCAAATAAATAATTGATTAAGATAAATTGATTTTTTTCGGTGTTCAAACGTGATATTTTTACAAAAGTTTCATCCTTAGGAATTAGGTTTTATTAAGGACCCAAATTGGAGTTTATGTATTTAGTTCTTAATACAAACTGTTGCTAAACATAAGGCTATAGGGTGTGGTTATGACATCATGACCCTCCACGTCAATGTTGTGTCACTCACCTTCAATCCACCATTCAAATTCTAAGGGTATGGTCATGACCTGAACCATCATCTCCTTATTTATTTAAATTTACCTTTGTCTAAAGAAAAAGGAAATGATTTCTTGAAAAATGAAAAAGAGGACCATGGTTTTCATGGTTTAATCGTTGCAAACCATGGTAAATCAGGTAAGGGATGGTGTAGCATTCCATTCATATTTCTACGTTGCGAATACACCCTTAGACCTGTTTGACTGAAAAATACACCTTTGACTTTTTGGCTGGCAATTGGGTACATGTTAAGACATGATTAGACCCGTTTGACTGAAAAATACACCCTTTGACTTTTTTAATTTTTAAAATAATTAAAATTACAATGTTAGGATCTATTATTTATTCATCTTTGTATATAAAACTGTTTTATAAACATGAGGTAGAAAGTAGTTAAACGAGTCGTAATCATGTTTGAAACTTATGTTGTACGCGCCATCAGAAACCTGTTAAACCTGTTAAGACACGATTTGCCAGACTTAGCGAATCATATCCCACCATGACCCCTACACCTTTTAGCCTAATTTCATTATGAATTAAGTAGTTATTAATATTATATTAGCAAACTAGTTTATAGACCCGCGTATTACACGAGTTTTTACAATATAAATGATATAGTTATATAATATTTAAAACACTTTATATTACTAACGACCTATGTTAATTAGTAACGAAACTTTATATAAACGAATTTCTATTACAATATAACGGTTCCACAAGTAACTTGAATTTATCACAAAAACAACTGACTCATCTTAATTAGTAATACTGAAAGTACCATAATAGTTGTGTGTTACAAATTTTGAATACTGAAAAACATGTAATAAACAAATTTATATATTATTAATATGAATGAAATTATGTATTACGTTACGTATAACAATGTATAAATAATAATAATTTTTAGCATTATGTATCTTTTAAATATAACTTTTATTTAAACTTAATCTCTATGACCTCAATTCTGTTTACAAAATTCATTATTTAAGTTGTTCTTTTACTCTTTCTCGGTAAAAAATGTCTATTTTATTGATATGACAAAAATTAGATTTGTTATTTTTACTAATAATTGTTATGCGAATTTAATTAATAAATAGTATTTGTAAAGTTATGAAATAAGTTAAAGGTTTATATATAATTAATAAAATCTTTTTATTATTAAAGGTAATTGACTATGTCACAAATGGGTATAAAATGAAATTAATATATTTCTTAGCTCTATTAAATTGAAAACACATCATAAATCAATGTAGCTACAAATCTTAATATAATTTCATCTATAAAACTCCAAAAACTTAAGTTCTCTCCGTCTATCATTTTAAAACCGAGTTCAATAAAATTTTAGTCTTGTTGCGAGATAGTCCTCTGGTTAGTTACTCTTTTTTAGCTTTTATTTATATGTTATAAAAACTCATATATTGGTTTTATAGATAATCTCAGATAAAGATAATAATTTTTGTTATTTTTCTTTTGTAATTTAAACTATTTTATTTAAAGAAGTACTAAAACCATAGTTTTAAAAATTATAGATCATTTATTTATGTATACTTTTTAATCATAAATTAGACATATATATTAATTATTATATATTATTAATGAATTATCATACATTTAGATTAAATATTAATTATTATAATATATTTATTATTAATGAATTAAATATGAAAATGCCATGTGGCATTAATTAGAACAATATTAGATGAGAAAATGCCATGTGGCATTATAGGTATTCTTTTATTAATATTAAATTTAGAAATTCAGAAAAATAGAAAATAGGTGCGTTTATCCACGTGTTATGTTGAGATCTAAAAACATATAATTTAATAAGATAGGTAAATTTATAAATAAAAAAAGATTTTAAAATATAGAAACTAAACATGAACATAAGTAATATTATATATTATATATATTTTTTTAAATTAGGATTGGAATCATGACCTACACTGCAACACTTC
Source organism: Helianthus annuus (assembly GCF_002127325.2). Lineage (NCBI taxonomy): Eukaryota > Viridiplantae > Streptophyta > Magnoliopsida > Asterales > Asteraceae > Helianthus > Helianthus annuus. The sequence goes on from NC_035447.2 coordinate 27,425,105, forward strand.
ACCTAGCAACTTGTTTTCCACGTAATGCTAGTTAAGTTTAGTGGTGCTATTCTCGTCTGTATATTATATATGTACTATAAAAATGATTAAACACATTATTCACGCAATAGTGTGTATCCCAATAATGCATCCAAATTTGGAATTATGAATATATATGGTTCATATGAAAATCGCTATACTTTTAAGTGAAAGTATCCGATTCTAAAGTCATACTAAACCATCTCCTGTATAGTTCTATAAATACGGTATTTGTATTAACTTTTTTTTTAAAGGTAAATTTCAATCACACAAAAACGTCACAAACGGTCCTCAAAGGAAGGACCCCCGGGCAAAACGATATTACATCAAGTCCAAAGGATATTTACACCAAATATTCCAATCAATACATTTCAATCTAGACCTATGACGGATCCAAAAATAACGACGAGGATTTAATAATTTCCACCACTTCGATAGGTTTCCGAGACGTACCCTTGAAAATTCTAGCATTATGTTCATTCCATATAGTGATATAGACCACATTGTAGTGTAGATAATGCCTCTAAGAATGTATTTCTCCTTCTTCGTCTTCGTCTGCATATCCGGCATCTTCAAAAGGTCCTTCACTTCAAAAGCAAAGATGGGGCTTATACGACACCAAGATCCCACCCTTGCCCAAATCTCTGCCGAAAAAACACAACCCGCAAACAAGTGCGTTGTAGTTTCCACATCGTCGTTACATATAGCACGCGACCCGTCATCCAAAACAAGCCCACGTTTGATTAACTTCGTTCGCGTTGGTACTCGGTTAAGGTCTGCCCCCCAAACCATAATTTTGCATTTCAGAGGCGTCCAACACTTCCATTTCATGTTCGAAGTAATCGTCAATGTCGGTCTTGCAGAAATCAACTTTTTAGCACTGTGCACGGTATAAACTCCACGTTTATCACCTTTCCAGCTCCATCGATCAGGTCCCTGCTCCAATTCATAATCGTGTATGTCCGTAAGAAGCTGAAACAATTCATTAACCTCCTCATAAGTGGATGGGGTCCTTCGCCAATCCCATGTCAGAATTTTCGCTTCATTTACCACCTGCAGGCGATCCTCAATCAGCACCCATTTCTTTTTTTCCAAGTTAAACAAAGCTGGGTATGTTATGCGCAAAGGTTCGTCACGAAGCCAAGTATCTCCCTAGAAATTTATGGAAGAACTGTCGCCAACAGTACCTACAAAAAAACTGTTAGGGGTTTTATCATTGCACGACTTTCTTTCTCCAATTTTGACGATTTGTTTCCAACATCCGCTAGCCGAAACACTACATGGAAGCATGGACCAAGGCCGGCTCGAACCATGGCACCCCATCACTATCCTTTTCCACAAACAAGTACTCTCTTTTTTTGAAACGCCATGCCCATTTGAGGAGAACAACATCGTTAATATCTTGTAGTTTATTCACACCTAAACCACCCTCATCTTTCGGTCTTGTAATAGCATCCCATGCCACCCAAGATATCTTTCTTTCTTAAATAGAACCCGCCTACAAAAACTGTCTCATGATCTTTTCAATACTATCAATTACTGTAACCGGGGCTTTATAAAGAGAAAGATAGTAAATCAGTAGGTTTTCAAGCACCGATTTTATAAGAATCAAACGACCCCCTATCGATAAGGTTTTCGCCTTCCAAGACATAAGCCGATCCTTTATAACATCAATCACCATGTTCCAATTACTTATTCGAGACATTTTCGCTCCCACTTTAATCCCTAAGTATACAAACGGAAAGGCACCTCTTTTACACCCCAACACCTCCATCATACTATCGATTTCGTCATCATTGGTACCAACCCCATACAAATTTGATTTGTGAATGTTAATCCTAAGCCCCGAACATAAGTAAAAAACACGAAGAATCCGGAGTGCTCTGAAGATTCTCGCGAGACGAACCTCCTAAGATAAGAGCATCGTCCGCGTAGAAAAGATGGGTAATATCGGCTTCATCATCCGAGAAATTAATACCCTTCAATTCACCAATCGTTTTAGCTTTTTTCAACATCCAAGATAATGCTTCCATGACAATCAAGAATTAAAAAAAGGCGAAAGAGGATCTCCTTGATGAAGACCCTTTTCAAATTTAAAATCAAACATCAGAGAACCATTGACTAGAATCGCGACTCTCGAAGACATATGAATTCCTTTAATCCAATTACACCAAAGCGAAGGGAAACCCATTTGCTCCATAATAGACATTAAGAAAACCCAACTGACATTGTCATATGCTTTCTCGAAATCTATTTTTAGGAGGAAGGCCTTTCTATTCCCTTTTTCAACCATTCCAATAATTCACTAACCACGAGGGGACCATCAAGAATAAACCGGTCAGACAAGAAAGCCGATTGAGACTCGGATATCACATTTGCTAAAACCTTCTTAAGACGGTTAGCAAGTATTTTAGAAATAACTTTACTAATCATCCCAATAAGTGTAATAGGTCTATAATCTTTGAGACCCAAAGGCGTTTTAACCTTCGGGATCAAAGTGATAAAAGACGAACCACATCCTTGATTGATAATACCTGTCGCATGGAACTCCGTCATAACCCGAAAGAAGTCATCCTCCAACATATTCCAAAACCGTTTAACAAAAAGAAAGTTAAAACCGTCGGGGCCAGGAGCCTTGTTCGAACCGCACTAAAAAACCGCATCTTTGATCTCCTGTTTAGAGAAAGAAGCGGTCAGAAAATCACAATCCCCATCGTTAATGTTGTTAATACCCGAACATAATAAAGCAGGCCGAATGTTACAATCCTCTTTAAAGTGAGCTCTATAAAATCGTAAAACGTCCTTCTTGACTAAAGTAGGTTTCGAGACCCACTCCCCATTCACCTCAAGGCCCGGAATAGCATTCCTAGTCTTTCTACCACTCACTACACTATGGAAAAACCCTGTATTTTCGTCCCAAGAGCCGCCTATTTCACCCGTGATTTTTGGCGAATGTCACGAGATCTAAAAAGTTGTATCTCTTCAAGACTCTTTTTGCACTCAGACCACACCCATAATTCTGACTCCTCTAAATCTTTCTGTTCCATTAAAATCTCGATCCCATCTCTTTCTTTTCGAAGTCTTTGTTCCGCTTCATCTTCTTTGAGTTTACAAGTTTTATACCACATCTTCAACTTGTCACGAAAACTCTTCAATTTGTTACTGAGGTTCAAATCCGAAGGACCATTCATATTGTTTCCCACTAGAACCGACTTCACGACATCCTCACATCCCGATCTTTCAAACCACGAATCAAACCAACGAAACGGCTTCGGCCCTAAATTCGTATCAACTAATGAAAGAATCAAGGGCGAACGATCAAAGAAATCTCTATTTAATGCTCGAACACAAGCATTAGGCCATTTATTAAAAACATTGCGACAAACGAGCACCCGGTCAATTCTACTCATCTTACACTCCTCGCCTCTGTTCGTCATATAAGTTGTCACACCCCAACCAATGGCGGAAACATCGGGATGAGACGAAGTGTGAAGATTGCAAGAGACTTCATAACACTATTTGCGTCAATATTTAATAAACCGATTTCATTTCATAAACGAAATTTGTCAACAATACAAGGAATTCAAATAACAAAAAGTTCAAAAGGAATACATAACAACATAATCAAAATTGATACAACATTTAAACCTAAACGTCTATATGTGTATCTAGGCATCAACACTACTTCATTTCATAGCATCATCATCATCATCAACCTGTAACATGTTAAAATAAAATTCAATGCAAAAGCAAAGGCGAGTACACAAGGTTTAAATAGTATAGCATAAGTATAAAGCATTTTACTCGAATCCACATGGTAATTTGTATACAAGGTAACTAGCATGCATAACATTACGTCTAAACCCAAAGTGTCCACTAGTATTTACCATCCCTCGCCCCAAAAGGGACGAGACCTTATAGTATAATGACTTAACAAACCCCCGTCGGGTGGTGTGCTACTCCTATAGCGCTATAATTGTTAAGCGAGGGTATAACCGAGTAATGGTATAAAGCATGTATTATCTAGCATAACAAGTAGCATGTATATCGGATTGAGTTCACAAAATATGTTTAAGTGTGTGTATGTGTATTTATTGTATGGTGACATGTTACAACCCAAAAGTGGTTTAAAATGTAAATGGGTCGAGTGTACTCACAAATTTGCTAAGTCTTCCAATTATCCGTGAGTGACGAGTTGTTAGAGAATAAGGATTTATTGGCAAGGTTTCTTGATATTTAGGAAGTGGTGAGATTCGGGATTTAGAATTTAAAGTATCAAAGTATGTATACGAAAATAATATCTAGTTCTAAGAGCTCGTTTATGACACCATATTAAGTGGTTTCATGGGTCCCAAATTGCCCATTGGAATCATAACAAATAACTTAGAATCTTAGATATGTTAGCCTACGTTTATGACGAATAATCACAACTTGATTATCGTCACAAATTGAGCGATGTTTTATATAATTATATGTATATTTATAAGGTAAGAATATGACCTAAACTATGTCCAATCAAAGAATATCATGTAGTATCATGTATTATCAAGCATGGAGGTTGAAACCTCATTATATGATTCACCACTACACACACCGTCATGAAGATGGTGGGAGGGTCATGAATAACAAGAAAGTAAACCTAATCTAACACGGCTCAAGTGACCAAGTACACTACAACCCAAGGTGTACCAACACGACATGGAAAGAATGAACTAAGTGTCGGAGGCTAGACGGGGCTAAGGTACTTTGATTCTCGCAAGTCACAAGAGTGTTCATACACAAGGTTAAGAATGAAGGAGTGGAACTTAGTTTGGAAAAGCCTAAGCTTCCATTTGTTCACACTTCACAAGTCACAAGTTCATCATATGGAAGATGATAACTTGTGCTTGTTTTCATCATTCAATTAACACATATGAACATAAATAAAATAGGTGTTTGAACCCAAAACTTTGATGGAAATCCCCTAAACACAAACCCACAACCATAGACTAAGTTGTGAGCTTGGTGGGAACAAGATTCCACCAAGTTTTCTACCAAAACATGAACATATGAAAAAATAAAAATGAGCAGAAAGTTTGTTGCACTTTGGGCCTCAAAAATGGTGAGGTTTCACCTTAGTTTGCCCAAGCAAATCTTGTGAAAACCTTCCTAGAGGTTATCCAAGTGTTTTAGAAAAAAATAACAAAGAAGAAGTAGAAGAGGAAGTGAGTTAGAACTCACTTTTAATGGCTAAAAGTTTCTGATTTGTTGCTGAAAACTCAGCTGAGTTTAGGGGGATTTTGAGAATGTTTAAGGGTTGTAAAAGTGGGAAAGAGGCTGATTATAAGTTGTATTTATAGGGGGATGGATTAGGGTTAAGTTGGGTTGGCATTAAGTATAGTTTGTTGGGTGTTAAACTAATTAAAAAAAAACATTTAGTTGCTGTCTTGGAGTTTACGGCCAAAGGCTGTTTAACAGCCAAAATATCATCTTTTGTTTTAATTGTGACATATAGTTGGTACTTTCTTTTTTTTGTGGTGCATCATAATTACTATGATTTTACATTTAGTGGAAGTTGTTTATTACAAAAAAAAAGGACTTAAATGGAGGGAATTTATAATTAAAACAAACAACAACCTACATACTTCCATAGTTCCAAACGGAACTGTTTTGCACACTTAATTCTTTTATTTTATTTTTTTATTTTTTTTAACAATATAAATTGTATACATGTGTGTAATTAAGTGTCACTTAATTTCTAATGTGTACACTAGCGTGTTTAGCGCCTAATGTGTGTAAGGATCAAGAATTCAAGTCACAAATAAGTATATAAACATGGATTTTGGTGTTGTAATAATAAAAGAAATATTGCAAGGATTTAACAAGTATATATATACAATGTATAATGAAGTGTCAAATGATTATAAGTCTTGTATTCGATAACCAATTGCTTTGTATGTATGAAACGTTTACGAATGCACGTTAGTTGTTTACGAGTTACATTTTTGTTTAAGAGAATTATGTGTCATGTATAAAACGAATGCACGTATCAGTGTATGAACATCTATAGATAATGAATATTTCACACAAAAGATAAATTTTATTACGATCAAAGTCTCGGATTTACAATGGTTTAAAACAAAATACGACTACAAATGAAACGAGTTTCCGAAAATAGAATTGCAAGAAACGTTTTCTAATTAAGGAAAGTTATGATAAAGCGGAGCGTTACATAAGTGTATTTCATACCTTTCAAATTATATTCTCGGAGGTCTGCTTCATCAATAAAGTTGTTAAAATCCCGGGCACAAACTGGGTCAAACTTGGAAATTTTCCTTTCATCCGTGTTTCGAACTGTGTTAAAATCCCCGAAAACCACCCACCAACCTTGCCCCGATTGCATAACCTGCAGAATTTTCTCCCAAAGATTTCGCTTTTCTTCATTATGCTGAGGTGCATAAACATTAATAATATTGAGGCGAACTAAACCATCCGTTAACAAACCCGAAATGTGTAAGTAATTATCATCTTTCTCCACCACGTCTTTCGTGTATTTCTTGGGATCCCAAAGACACACTAAACCACCCGAGTGACCATTAGAATTAACAATCTCACAATCGTACCCCATACCTCCCCAAAAATGCGACAACATCCCCGGTTGTAAATTAGTAGACATAGTTTCTTGCATACCAATAAACGACACCCCGAATTCATTTTTAAGTCTTTTAATCCAAGTAGCCTTCCCACTAACCCCAATCCCCTGAATATTGACGGATAAGCAATTCATAACTTACCCGATTGTAAACCTTCTTGGACAAGCGACTGTCGTATCATATTATCACAATTTTGTAGAACGGCTCCAAGCTTTTCTCCCACCTTTTTAGTAGCCTCGATCTCAGTGAATGAAGACCAAAATCACAATTGTCTTGCACCAGTGTATACGCATCCGACCGATCCAGAATATTGCCAACCATATTATCTTGAATAATAGTCTTCGTGGGAAGTGGATTAACATTCAAATCAAAAAGCTCCTAGTTCCCATCGTTTATATTATTTTCTTCACTACTATTACCCGATCCTTCTTCATCGTCCAAACTCAAAAGACCATTAAGTCCGAATGGGTCTGATCTTTTGGGCCGTTTGACAATTTTCAAGCTTTCCTGGCTACTAGAATACGATTTACTAGGGCGACCCAATCCACTTCCTTTTTTGAACTTTTTTCTTTTGTTTACTTTATTCACTTCCGACTTATGACTATTATCACCTTCAAGAAACTGCTCAAACGGAAAAGAAACCGCAGGCACAAAATCGTCATTCCTTCCTACTTCATTGGAAACTGACCCGTGGATAGGTGCTGATTGATGATCATTCAAAGCCTCCTTATTACGAAGATTGTTTTCCACATCAATCGCATCCACGTTCATGTTGACAACTTCGTTTGATCCCATCGACTTCTCAGGTTCGTTATCCTATGCATAATCACTTGGAGCTTCATCGTCGTCGGACCAAGACACTTCAGAATCATGGTCCGAACCTGCTGAAGTTGTCACACCCCAACCGATGGCAGAAACATCGGGGTGCGACGCTAAGCGAGTCAGATTGCTCAAGAGAATCCATAACACTACTTGTTTCGATATAGATTAATTGAATTCCATAAAAGCATCCAAAATGTCATACAAATTAACCAAATAAAATTTGTATCAAAAACATAGATCAAAGTTTCCACATGTTTCAGATTAATTGTCTTCCTAAGATGAATTTCTAAGTATCATCCTAGCTTGATTTCTTCACGTCCAAACTTATTAACCTGCAACATGTATTAAAATACAATCAACAAGAATGTTGGCGAGTATACAAGTTTGAATACATAGCATAATAGTTTAACGTATAAAACTCATATCCAACATGACCAACATATCACAAGTTTCAACATGCTAGTTAACGTGGTTCATATGGTAACCCAAGTCTCTAACGCGTTAACGTGCCTTTCCTACTTCGACGCATCGAAGAGGAGGTAAAAGAATAAAAAACTTAACAATACTCCCCAGACTCAAAGAGCGGTGCGTTACCCTATAGCGCTATAATTGTTAAGGTGAGCTACACATAAGAATCAAATGTTCACATAGCATAAAAGTCTCAAGTATCATAAGTATCATGTTTTCTTGTTTAATGCGGATAGAGCATGTTTCAAATAAGTTTCAAGCGTCAAGTGTCAAGTGTCTTGATATAGAATACATGTTGCATCCCAAAAGTGTTTAAAACAAAAAGGGACCGAGTATACTCACAGTGGGTGCTTAGAAGCAAGCACTGCTTAATTGGATCGAAGGGAGCGCTGATCAGCCTGCGTGCGGGGAACAGAGCATAAGTCCTCTAAGTGCTGACCCGGTCGGGAACAGAGTGTCGAATAGTGCGAAAATTGAGTTAAAGTGTCTGGACGGATGGCCATTCGAACGGATGACCATTCGAACGGATGACCATTCGAACGGATGGCCATTCGAACGGATGGCCATTCGAACAGTGTGTAGGTGTCTGTGAACTTGTTTAAGTGTTTGATCATAGTGTCCTGTAAAAACAATCATCAAGTGTTATCATAATCAGATCATCTGGATGGATGGTCATCCGATCGGATGACCATTCGAACAGATGGTCAGTGGGTGAAGTTTCGTAAAATTTTCTAAGTTTTGAGTTTAACGGAGACGGTGTGACGACGTGTCAAGCAACGGAAATACACCAAACCCAGCTCGTTCAGTCGGATGGGTATCACCCCGTCGGACGGTCGAGCTATTTTCAGTGGAATTTCTTGTTTGACCCGTTAATCGGTCCATTTCTCCGGTGGGAATCCGTCTTCAAGCCGACTCTCGGCTAAAGAATGAGTCGAGAGTCTGTTTGAGTCCGATTTCTCCACTGTTTTGTATAAAAACAAGGAACAGTTCAGAATTCAGTTTGCAAATGTCACGGCCCCCGACCCCACCCTGGACGGGAGCGGGAGCCGTGAAGCAGCCAAGTGGTACCGGTGGTTTATTTTGAAAAGTATTGCAGCGGAAAATTTCATCAGGACCGTGAGTTAGGAAAAATATCAGAGTTTTGAAACACCGAATTTTATTTATTAAACAGATGGGATAAACCCATGTTTTGCAAAGGTAGCTTTAATATGGGATAAGCTCGAATACATAAAACAACTTTTCTTAATTTAATTTAATTGATAAAATGAGCCACTACTGTAAGCCTTTTGGTGCTGTATCCAACTCTTATTTCAATCTACTGTAATCACCTGAAACGCGTTTTAAAAAGGTTTTGCCAGCAGGAAATACTTGTGAGTACATTCAATTTGTACAAAAGACACATTGTTATAATTTATAGTATTAAGCGCGATTACAATCGCCCTTATCTTATAATTATCTGGTCCAGTTGTCACTCGACCGGATCTATGACTGTGGTCATATCACTATTGGGTCATGTCACCCAATAGTAATGTGTATCACTAATTAGGCTCGCCCACCTAAGAGTGATAAAATAGCAGTAATGTGCACAATACCCCACTTACTGCCAGTAATTAAAGATACGCAAAGACTTAATCCCTGTAATTATAACTGGAAAACATTTAGGGTTTTACAAAGCAATTTTAATAAAAACAGAATGACTCACATTATAAGCATGCAGTCTTGATTTAACAAGCTTCTTGATTTTACGCCTTCTGATAACTAAGCATTTACTTTATAGGTCTGAATCTTCTGATGATTAAATATCTTGTTTGATAGTAAGTTTATGGATCGGAGTTTTCTTATAGGTAAACATATAGTTTAACATAGTGGAATACATTTTAGTGTAAAACCATATCAAACCTAACGATGGTCACGAGATCAGAACCTTAACGAAATTCACAAAGTTTAGTCTTCTTTAGACAACACTTTGGCATTCGTTAGTTGGTTCCCGAATCGATCAGAAAGAATATCATATCGAAGATTATTGGTTAGAACACCAACGTATAGAGAGAAAAAATATAAGAAATGAGCAAAGAATAATGAAATCCTAGGCTCCTATTTATAGGTAAGGAGTATGAAATTTCTAGGAAGTTTCCTTTGTACTTTCTAGGAAATTACATATACCTTTTCTAGGAAGTTACCTATACATTTTATAGGAAGCTTCCTACCCACATATATATACTCTTACACCTTCCTTGCAGTTTCCTCATATATATCTATTTTCATGTATATATCTATTTAGGTGTTTAATTTACTTAGTTAATTAATCTTACTTAGCTGATTAATTAGACCATTGTGTATGGGGGAGGATAGTCTCCAAAGGACTATCCTCCACATAAGCGCCACGTAGGCAAAGGAGAAGGACCCTCTCCATGGAGACTATCCAAGGGTGTGGGGATGCTCCTCCTTCATTTTTTTATTATTATTATTTATTTGATTTTATTAATTAATGAAAACAAAGTAAATAAAAATAAAAAAGTTACATTTAAATAAAACCTAAAAAAAACAACCTAAAGTTACATTAAATAAAAAAAAACACACCTAAAAAAAAAACCTAAAGTTACATTTAAATTAAAAAAAACACACTTAAAAAAAACCTAAAGTTACATTTAAAAAAAAAACTACACTCCCCCACTCCATTTTTTCCTAATTTTGTCCTTCATAATTTGTAAAATGGGACGGTCTTCCGGTGGATAGGAGCTAAGGTCGGTGGTCATTATTTTCCATTCCTCCAACTCCTGCGCTTCTTGTTGCTTTTTTAGCTTCTCCTCGGCTAGTTTTTTTTTTTTTTTTTAATATTTACCTTCTCGGTTTGCCTGTCGTTAAAGATTTCCTTGAATGATTTTAACTCCGCCATAACACCTTCCAACCTCGAACCACCACCACTTCCTGATGCGGCTTATTTCCTTTTTTCAGCCGCTATTTTTTTACTTTTGTCCCTTCCTGGGGGACGTTCTCCATCTTCAATCGGCTCCTCCTCATAGTCGGGCTCGTCGTTGATATTTATTTGGCAATGACCGGTTGAGCCTCCAACGCTATAACTTCCTGACTCGGAAGTTTTAGACCGTTTCGTTGCTCGTTTCGCTTGTGCAACCTCATTTTGACATCCCTTCCATTTTGGGTGATCCTTTACAACTAGCCAAGCACAGACATGTGGGAAAGGAGCTTTGCTCTCATTTTCGTATAAACGCATCGCTTCATTGAAAACATTTTCGTGGTTCCACCCACTCGGTTTGTTGGCGCGCGTTGTGTTATAAAACCCACAAAAGCGGTTGATCAATGTATTCATCTTGCGCCACTTCGAGCTGATAGAATCAATGGTTCTGTACTCGCCTTGTTCCATAAGCCCGTGGAATATATCAAGGGCTTCTTGCCAAAACGAATCGCTTAGTTGATTGTTACCTACAAGTTAGTAACAATAATAATAATATTTTGTAAGAAAAATATAGTGTACAAATAAATATTTAACAAACAACAATAAAAATATACAAATAATATTTAATAATAACCATAAAAATATAATGTACAAATAATATTTAATAACAATAATAATATAAGAATAATAATATTTTACCGACTATAGGAGACGTTGAAGAGTTAATATATGCTTTCGCCAACGCCTCTTCCTCAATTTTTGTACATTGTTGCATTTGTTTACCCGGTGCGTCTTCCTTTTTACCCTTTCCCTTTTTATTTTTCTTTTTTGAAGGTTCAGGTTGTGTTTCTGGCACAACCTCTATCTCATCATCTTGTTCCTCGATTTGTGTTTGAGGTGCTTGTGGCATGTTGGGTTGTTGCATTTGATATGGGTTGAACGACATGTTGGGTTGTTGCATTTGATATGGGTTGAACGACATGTTGGGTTGTTGCATTTGATATGGGTTGAACGACATGTTGGGTTGTTGCATTTGCATTGGGTTGAACGGGTATTGGTTGAAAGCGTTTGGCATTTGTTGGTAACCCGCAAAAGCGTTGTCCATTACGGGTGTGTAGCCGGATGACGAAAACGGGTGTGAACTTGAGTTGGGATTATTTGGGTTGTAGGGATCCATAATTTTTTTAAAGGTTGGGAGAGGTTTTTTTTTTTTTTTTTTTTTATAAAAATGGGAGAAAAGTGGGAGTAGTTTGGTAAAAAAGTGGGGGTGAAAAGGGGTTGAATTTATAGTGGTGGGGTAATTTTTTTTTTAAAATGTTGCAAGTTACCGATTCAGGGCCCACCCCATTCAAAAAGCTGGCCCGTCTCCAACGTCCAAATTCGGACGGATAAGCCGTGCCGGGCCCCAAGGGGGCGGTGTTTGACGAGGCTAAAGGGGTGGGACGGCCCTCTGCCGTTCCCCACACCCAATGGTCTTAATCTTACTTAGCTTAATTAATCTTACTTAGCTGATTAATTAATCTTACTTAGCTTAATTAATCTTACTTAGCTGATTAATTAATCTTACTTATCTATTAAGGTTTCTTAATCGCTAAGTTTTACTTAATCATTAAGTTTACTTAAACACTAAGTTTACTTAATCGCTAAGTATTCTAGTTTAACAGCTTCCTGGTTATGAGTTCTAATTCTAGATACAATGGAACTCGTATTAGGGTATTAACCCAATTCAACTTTAACGATAATCACGAAATTAAAACCCTCACAATGAATGACAAAGTATAGCCGTATTCGTGTAGCACTTAAACATTCATTGGATCGGTTTCAATTGATCGGATAAAGTATCGTACCAGTGATTAGAGTTATTACCCTAATAACGGGCAGAGTTTCGGGTTTTAGAGTATAATAACGAGCTACTATTTTGTTATAATAGAGGCTAAGAGAAAGAAAAGAATTGAACGAATTGAAATGTGCAGAGCTCGTTCTATTTATAGCTGAAACAGAAGTCTCTCGCGCCCCGCGAGAGATTCTTCTTCTTCCTTCGCGGCCCGCGAGGAACCGTAGGGCGGGTTAGGGTATGCTGAGTCGTGGTGTGGTCTTGACACGTGTGACGACACGTGTCCCTCAACGTGTCCAGATAGAAATAAGTCTCTCGCGCCCCGCGAGAGATCTTTCTTCGTTGGTCGCGGCCCGCGATAGTACAAAAATTCATTTTTATTTGATTTTTCAAACAGAATTTCATCGTACATGTTTGGGATTATGATTACGGATTATTGTGGGACTTATTTGAGGGTTGTTAGAGCAAACGTGAAGTTTATCAGATCCGAGCCGGAAACATGTGAAATTCCGTCAGATCTGGTATATGAGCGTGATAATCCTTTAGATCTTGTATGAAAGTTGTGAAAATCCTTTAGATCTAGTGCCGATCTTGGTTAAATGGTGCTCCACAAGAGTTTGCATAAGCAACCGAGTGGAAACCACCTTCAAGAGGCCTAAATCAGTTGGTTTTCGAGGAAGTTGAAGTGTTCGTGTGATTTTGATGAAGAATTTGGTGTAGAAGTGATTAAAGATGAAGGTTGTACAAGATTTGAGGAGAAATACTTACGAAATGGCCTTGAATCGTGATTAAAGTGGCTAAGAGTGACTTGAGTGCGTGTGATCGGATGGCAGAGTGAAAGGTGAGAATGAAGGGTCAAGTGTCCTATTTATAGATGATAGTGACAGCTCCAATCGAATGGCATCGACCGGATGGGTTAAGTCGGTGCAAGTGTCAGATGGCTTTCCGGTCGAATGGACAGCCGAATCTCGTTTGCTAGTTTTCCTACTTTGGTTCGTTTTGCGAGCTACGTTAAGTGTTGCGTTCTGTATTATTGCGAGTAACCATTACGTGGTATTATAAATAACACAAAAGTTTTCGTGTTTCTAGTTCGCGTTCAAGCTAGTTTCTCGTTTAGTAAGTATTAAGCATAACAAGTGTCAAGTTTCTATAATATACAAGAGTCAAGATTCACATCGTTCATATATAAGTATCACAAGAGTCAAGCATCACAAGAGTCAAGATTCTGTTTAGACATATCGTTCACACATGTAATAAGCATCATAAGAATCATCACATAGAGTAAAAGCTTCACATAGTTTAACACGATTAAGATCAAATAGTTTCATTTTCATTATGACCGTTTGTCTCGAGAGTAAAAGCATCACAGGATAGGAAGTACGTCGAGATAATGAAAGTATCGTAACGTTGGGCGTTACAGAAGTATTGCCGACCTATTCAGTATTATCTTCAACAAAATTCGGTATCCATTCTCCTAATTCCTCCATAACCCACACGCGAAATTTCCGGTCCTTTCATTTCAAAACAATCTTCTCCAAAACTCTTTTCCCATCTCCTAGCAATATACCCACATACTCATACGATAAATTGGGATCCGATTCAGATCTATTAGCATGATGGACCACCTTGCCGAATACACCTCCAACAGCATCAATGACGTCGTTCGACAATAAGTGGAGCGGAATTCCTTGTACTTTGAGCCAGGCTAACCTCTCAAATCCGAACGCTTGACCTTCCGATATACTAATCATCGAGAACTTCTCCACTATCATCACAGCAGCATCACGAACCAAAGAAGCATTCTCCGGATCATTGAACGTAAGCAATACGTCCAACCCTCCCAGATACTGAACTCTTCTAAGAAACTGACAGATCCCATTCACCGTAACCTTAATGTTCTTCAATGCTTCAAGATTAACTATTCTTGTTACTAGGGGTCCTCCCATGCACCCCATTGAACGCATCGACATTATTGTCAATATTAACCGATTTACCCACAAGCATATCCTTAAACGAACGTTCACTTGTTTCACAGGTTGATGCACCATCATTCATGTGATCTTCAGTAGCCTGTTGTTTGTTATGATTATTAGGAGCATGGATTGGTTTATCCGAATTATTATGGCTTATCTCACCGTCTTCCAAAATAAACCGAGCAATACTAAACCATAATCTATACTCACCCATGCGAATGTTACGTAAGTTCTTCAGCATATCGTCCTTGTCTTTAAAATATCAAGAAACGAAACAAATCCAAATCTATTACCTCCTTTGTCCCTCTTTCTTGCAATATAAAGATCGAAAATATGACCATACGGACGAACCTCCACGGCCAAATCAGACCCACTGCATCTTTTGTCACACCCCGATCGCGTTAAAACAACAAGCCGCGGCGGAAACGTCGGGGAGTGTCGTAACAGAATCATTGTTTCACAACACATGGATAAAAGTTCTGTTTTATTGAATTAAGTGTATTACATTATATTGAAATTAGAAACAAAATATGAACAAATAGACTTTCATTGTTATTAAGTCACTAAGGCCTCGTCCATTCCTATGTGAGCATGCATCAATATCATCATCAAACATGACCAACTATGGTACCTGAAACACATGTGAAAATATGTCAACATAAAAATGCCGGCGAGTACATAGGTTTTATGTGAGTGTCAGATTCATGGCTCGTTTATGTTTTGAAAATATAACTTGAACACATTTGTTAATTGATAATTAGAAAACCAAGTTTTGTAAAATGCTTGTAATGTAAATTGAAATAACCAAGTCAAAACATATTTGTTTTATAAAACTTCGATACCATGAATCTTACTCAAAACATTTGTTTAAGTAAACCCAAATTGTAAATTGTTTTTGAAATAAAACTCGAATGTTTTATATTGTTAGAAAAACCTTGTAATATAACTTTGTTTTGATAACCTTACCCAAGTGATCTAGATAACGCGACGATATATAATGTGTTAAAAGCACTTATATATAGGAAGTACTAGCGGCGTATCCACCATGCTTTTAGCACATTATACCTGCCCCGTTACCTAATCACTTCCCTAACCCAACGGTTCAAACAGTTTCAAACGGTTCACATCAATCAATCAGTTTCAAACGGTTCACATAATCAATCAGTTTCAAATGGTCCATATAATCAATCAGTTTCAAACAGTTCACATAATCAATCAGTTTCAAACGGTTCATATAATCAATCAGTTTTAAACGGTTCACATAAACCAAACAATTCCAACGGTTCAAACAGTTCAAAATGTAAAACAATGTGTCCATATGCTGGATGAACATATGCAACAAAATGTAATTTATGAAAATCAATGTGCTAGCATGCTAAGTGAACATACATAGCAAAACATAATGAAATCATGTACTATCTACATACTAATGAACATAGCAAGTATATGATATATAGCCATGAAAAGCACGAAAGTAACAAGTAGGCACATGTGTTTCACCTCAAAACAGTTTAAAAACCGTAAAAGAGGGGACTATGTGACTCACTTGAGGATGCTTAGAAGTCTTGACTAACAACCAAGCAAAGCTAGAGGGATCACGGAAAATCAAACGGCACCTAATATAGGTAACTATGTTAATAAACGGACCTAATTCGGAGGATCGGATAGAATGAGGTTTCGTAAACCAAATGAGTATAGGAACTCATGTAATATGGTTTAACATAGCCTACATCCTAAAACGAAACCTAACCTAAGTGCTTACGACCCATTATGACTCGTTAAGGTAGCTTACGCCACGTTAACGCGTCGTTCGCGTAAAACGCATTCTGACCATCTAACTAGTCCTATGACAAGTATTATATGCCTTAACATGTCTAATAATGTTGCCTAATCAGTTTAGATGTAAAAATTTAGGTTACATATGCTTAAAATGAATTTATGCGTAAAAAGGGCATTTTGGTCATTTACCTAAGGCATATAAACTACCTATCATACAACTATTTAAACGAAGTGACCATAAGGTATAACCTCGGAAGGTTATTCCCTATACAACTATGGTCACAATAAATGCTTGGTCGGATCCTAATGATCGACCAAACGGGTCTAGTTCGAAAGTCTAAGCGGTTGTTTAGACCGCTTGACTTACGACTCTATACAAGCACTAAACTAAAAGTGACGAGGTAAACATGTTGAAACATGTTTAACGAAGTATGAAAATAAGTTTGATATCAAAAAAAGGGTTTTGATACCCAAGAATAGTTTGGTTGCAAAATACGCATAAACGCGCATTTTGACCGAAACTATGACTCGTCACTACTCCTAATCAACGTGGTAATCAGTAGGTATAGTCACTAGGGACTATAACCATCGTGATTACGCTCACGTTGCGAAGTTCAAACGAACTTCGTGTTGACCATAACCTGGTCAAAGCAGAAAGTCAAACGCAGTTTGACTTTCGTGCTTAAAAACGCATAAAAGCACGAAAGAAGCTTACAAGAGGTCCAAGCGATGGAGATTTGATCCAAGATTTCTCAGGTATGAAGGTTCTTAGGCTTCAACTTAGAGAAATCAGATCAAATGTGTGAGGAGCAAATGAATTCTAAGTGGGTATTTATAGATTTCAGTCCACCGTTAAGATCGTTCCTCGATTCCCGAGCTTCAATCTCAACCATCCATGTGTGCCCACTGAATTAGAATACCATGGGTGCTCAAAACAAGCCCCTAGTATGAAGAAACCATGTGCAAAACCCATAAAACCAGCTGCAAAACCAGAAAATCGGTTTGCTGAACTGGGCTGTTTAGACGGGCCGCGTAAGCAGAAGCATAGGGCCACGCGCCCCGCCTGTCCAAACTTTCAGAAAAAGTCTGAAATGGTCCCTGCAGCCCAGAAACTTGATTTTGATGCATTTTTGACACGTTTAAGCCCCGTTAACCCCATTTCAAGGCTCCAAAATGAAGTTAAAGTATGCAGAACTTAAAATGTGCTCAAAAATATCTCGGATGTCAGTTCGTTTGGTCGTACGATTGCGTTGTTCGGTTAATTACGACGAAACACGAACGGACGCGAAAAACGATTCAAATTACGCGACGAATGGAATTTTATCATGGCAATCACTAAAATAAGATATTTTAATGATTACATAAATTTTTGGATGTCCAGATATATTCTGAACGTAAGAAAGTTTATTTTTGCGCACCAAACACCTCAAAGCCTATTTCTAAGCTATGTGTAGGATCGTTTGCATGACCAAACGAGTTGTTCAGAAGAGATCTCATCCAATACGAGAGGCGGAAACGAACGTATCCGAGTTATTTCAGCTGGTTTGCACACAGAATCACTTTAAACTGTCTCTGTATGGATATCAGATTGTGCGAAATGGTCACATTAACATATTTCTCGTATTTCGTGCCCTGATCTATCTATTCTAATACAAGACTCGATATAAGACGAAGTCGACAGACATATGCACCAACACTATGTAAGGGATATTTAGGGCATATTTAACTTATGATCAAGTTCCGGAATGTTCGTCACAGTACGAATTGGCATACTTTCATAGTTTGTCGAAATTAGTCCCTTTGATCGAATAAACTTGATTTCGGCATACCAAACCCTCCAAAACTTATTTCTAAGTTTTGTAAAGGTTATTTAAGTTATGTTAAGCCTATTTCACTGTTCCGGAGTGTTTGTTGCATTAAACTGGTTATATTTACGCATCAATTCGCGTATAACCTTCCAGAAAGCGATTTAAAGCTCGAAATCGAACATGAATTGATATGTGCACATGATACACATATTTATACAAATCCCAGGTATGAAACACAATATTTCATTGATTTGGCATTTGTTTGATGGTCGCAGAGGCACATGTGTCACATCTTTCTGTAACACCCCGAACACGGGTTTGGTAATCAAACCCGTTAATACTAAAAGACGGGTAAAGTACCGTTAGGGGTAAAAATAGCCCGGTGAATATTAGGACTTTTTTTTATATAAATAAGCCTGATATTAAATAAAAGTTGAACGAAAGCTTTTGTAGAAATAAAGTTTATAGAAGGCCCGAGTTAACGGGACTTAAAATAAACTTAGTCGTAAATTCCCCGAACTCATTAAATTAACTAGGAATGTTTAACCTAGTTTAAAAAGTGGTAATTATTGGTGCACTGATGTCTGTTAACTTCGTCTTTATCGAGTCTTGTATTGTGTTAGATAGATCAGGGCACACAAAACGAGAAATGAAAATTATAGGTAATTCCGCTTGTAATTATAATTCCGCTTGGAATTATAATTCCGCTCGAAATGGTAATATCGCATGAAAGATAATCCCGCTTGAGTTAATTCCACACGGAATTAAATCTCGTGTGGATCTTTCAAGCGGAATTACACGCCTATAAATACTGAAGTGACTGATTCATTTGAAACGGAATTAGTGTGTGTGATTCAGAGCCGAGGTGCTGCCGGATTGTTATTTGAATTGTAAAAGCTCAGGAAATAAGTAAAAGAAGATAATTAGAAAGTATCAAGCTGTGTTACGTCGATTTCATTGATTCCGCCTTTGATTTTGATGTTGAACTCTTCAGATTGACTCGTTAGGGTCACACGACGATCCAACAAGTGGTATCAGAGCACAGGATGAGGAGTTCATACCAATTCAGCTTGATTTCATCGGATTCTCTCACTTCTACTCCTTCTTTTCTAAATTGAACGATATTTAACGGTTGAAATGGCTTGATTCTCACTTATAATAAGCGAAACATAGTTTTCACTAATCCTTGAAAGATTTGGACCTTAATTCGACTTAAATCTGATAAAACTTATAATTCCGCTTGAAAAACTGTTCGGACAAAATGACGTCATCGTAATTCCGTTCGAGATCATCACTGTAATTCCACACGGAATTACACTTTGGGTCTAATTTCGCTTAAAAAGTGCAGATAATCCCACAAGAAATCTAATTTCGTTTGAAACGTTCAAACGAAATTACTAATTCCGCACCAAAGTACTTAATTCCGTTTCAATTGGCATAATTTCGTTTGAAATTAAGCTAATTCCGCACGGAATTTGTTTCTGATTGATAATTCCGTTTGAAACACTTATTTCCGTTTGAAAGGTTATTTCGTGTGAAAAGGCTTGAGTTCATAATTCCGCTTGGACTAATTTCGCTTGAAATTGTTTTCTTAAAAACCAAAAATTTTTCTAAGTGTTTGTTGGTTGTTTCAGGTACTTGAAAGATGGATGAGTTTATGAATCCTTTCAGTAACATGTTTGCTTTTGCGGGAAACACCGGAGATGATACTTCAAAAAATACAAATGAAAACACTCCGACTGCGAAGAAAACTTTGTCCGATGCTTTAAGTGCGGAGAGTGCATACGGCACATACAACAAACCTCCAAAGTTGATGGCGATTGAAGAATATAATAGGTGGGCCAAAAGATTTGAAGGGTGGTTGAAAGCGTTTGTGTATCCAAGCTGGAAAAGTTTAAAGAATGGTTTCAATAATGGAAGACCAGATTGTGAAAATTTGACAGAAACTGAAGATATAGAGAATTTTGTTGCTGAACAAAAGTGCATTGCATTGCTTCATCAGTCTGTGAGAGACGACATAATATCTTTAATTGAGTATAAAAATGCTCAAGATCTTTGGGAAAAATTGAGAGTAAAATGCGTAGGTAGTGCTGAGATAGTCAAAAACAAAAAGAAACTGTTAAGAACAGAGTTTGATTTATTTGGCTGTTTGAAAAACGAATCTGTTTCTAAGATGATTGAAAGGTTCGGGCATTTAAAGTTGGAGCTGGCAAGACACGGGGTTGTATATTCTCGAGAAGAATTAGTTGACAAATTGTTTGCCTCGTTGCCGGATGAGATGGATTGGCAATACTTTGCTTTGATGTTGAAGAATACAATCAAGTCGGAAGATCTGACGGTTGATTTGTTGATTGAAAGACTGGAGAGTCATGAGCTGGAGATAAAGAAATCAAACAAAGTCAATCATTCCTCATATCAGCAGAATGTAGAGTTGTAATATCCAAGAAGTATGATTCCCAAGAATGTGTCTCCTAAAACAGCTTTCTCTGCTGAGAATTCTAACACATCAAGTAAAGAGAGTTCAAGCAGTGGTTTTCACAGTGGTTCTTCGTCAACTTCAAGCCAATCAGCCTCAAAGAATTTGTTTCAATGTAACATTGCTGTGGATTTAAAGAATGCTCAAAATTTCAGTGAAGAATCCGCAAAGCAGCAGATGGTGTTCTTAGCTTCTGTGCTAGAGTCATATGAGAGCCTTGTGGCAGGCAAGATTGGAAACACTAACCTCACCAAGGAGGACTACGATCAGATCGACCCTGAAGAGATGGAGTTGATCGACATCAGATGGTGTATGGCTAGTGCTGTCCGAAGAGCACAACGGTTCATGGAGATTACTGGTAGACATTCTATCGGAGGGCCGTCCACAAAACTTGGCTTTGACAAATCAAAAGTCACGTGCTTCAGGTGTAAACAAAAAGGATATTTCAAAAGAGAATGTCGAAACGCACCAGCTGATGATACTGCAAATCCATTTCGTGAAGATTACTATAAAAGAGCAATCTATCATCAGAACAAATCAGAACCGCCCAGAATGAAGCAGCTTGAAGATACCCCCAAAGAAAAATCCAGAGCTCTTGCTGTTATTCATGATGACGAAGGTTTTGACTGGAGCGAATTGTTACCAGAGGAGAATGCGGTAGGATATGCATTTGTGGCAAAGATTGTTCCTTTTAAAGACAACAGAACAGAAAAAGAAAAATTTGTCAACAGAAGGATGAAAGCCCAAACCAGGATGAGCAGAATCTATAACACATACAAAGAATCTAAAAGAGCAAAAAGATGGGATGCCGACAGAGAATGTTACATTGATCCACAAGGAAACATTGCGGTTGATCCAGATTCCATTAGTATTGATGCTCTCATTCAGCAATTTGCTGAAGAAGAAGAAGCCAGACAAAGAGAATGGTGGGGAGATGGAGAAGAGAAAGTAGAAGAAAAAGAGAAAGAGCAGCAGACAAAGAAGATTGATGATGTGATCATTGATACATCACAAGAATTCACCGCTGAAAACTTGAAGAAGATGGCTGATAAAGTTCTTGCTGCAAAAGAGCTAGAGGTAGTTTCTGGTTCTGGAACTGAGTCAAAAAGCCAGGTCAGCCAGATTGATACAAACAAAGAGTCAGGTAAGAAAGTTAAATATGAGAACGACTGCAAAAATTGCATGAAAGAGTGCAAAGTTTGTAATACAATTGCTTACCTCAGTGGTAAGAAAGTTGAAGAACTGACTGGTAGAGTCAGAAGTGTTGAAGATCAGATCTTAAACCGTGACAAATTGTTGAAAGCTTCGAACGACAGATTAAAAGAATTAACTGAGAAAATCGAAAATGATAAAAATGACATAGAAAGAATAAGAAAAGAAAACGAAAAGTTGATTCTTGAAAATCGTCACATTTCAGAAAATTTTGAGAAGCTAAAACGAACGGTTAAAGATTCTGATGAAAGAAATGGTAATACAACCAAAGAAAATCTAAAACTATCAGGAGTTCTTAGAGTTAAAGAAGAGCAAATCAACCAACAGTTGGATGAGATTGCTAATCTGAAGCTTCAAGTTCAAGAAGCTAAAATTCAAAATAAGCGCATCAATCTGAAATTAACCAGTTACAACTCCGCAAGCTTTGTTTTACAACACATTGTTCCCAAACCTATCGGGAAAAACAAAGCAGGCAAAGATGTTTTTTCGGATGGAACAGGGGTGGGGTATCATCAAGTTCCACCACCAGTTTTAAACAATTATTCGAAGAAACAATCAGGGTTGGTTAATGATGAAGATGTTAATGAAGTGAAACTTCCGGACACAATTGATGTCACATTCACTTCATCTTCCGATGAAGATAGTGTCCAATCTGAAGTTGTGAAAAGTGTGGTTGAAAAAGTTTTAACGTCTGAAAATGACACTACTGAGGAGGATGAATGTTTCTTGGACAAATACATTCCGAAACTAAACAAAGAGTTCATTTTCTGATGAAGAATCTAAAATTTTTTCAAAATCAAACAAAGAGTTCTTTGAGAAGAAGGCCTCACAGCCTCAGTCTGAAGGCACAAGTCGGGTAGTTGACACCCGAACATGCTTCAAATGCAATCAAGTTGGACATATTGCACGAAAGTGTACCAACTTGAAGCCTAAGACTGAAGTTGTTGAGATTCAGAAAAAGAAAGTTGTTGTGAAAGGAAAAGTTCCAACGGTTGTTGAGAAAAAGGTTTTGAAAAATGAAAACATCAAAGTCAAAACTGAACTTGTTAAGAATTTGGTAACTAAAAATGACAAGTTTTACAAACGGGTTGCATCATCTCAACAAACATGGAAGCCAAAAGTTATTGAAAAGAAAATTAATTCTCCAAAACCAAAGGTTTCAGAGTCGCAAAAACAATCATCTTCTACCACACCGTTAAAGATGAATGTTCCTTTGGATTAGTATGAGAAACTTGAGAAAGAAATGCAAAATTCTGAGAAGAAAGATGCTCCGAAGAGAGACCAACCATCTGGTCAACCTCAGAAAGATGAGTTTTTCTTATACAAAGAGGTTAAGGTTGGGTCTGAAGAAAGTTTAAAAATGAATGACAAGAATTTTCCACAATTGATCACCAAAAGAACCGTTCTCAATTTTCAGCTACCTGAGTCAAAAGAGGCTTGGGTGGCATCAAAATCTAACTAAGTGTTTTTGAAATGTGCAGGAGCTTCCAAGATCCGTTTCGCGATGGATTATGGATAGTGGAGCTTCTCGGCACATGACGGGGAAGAAAACCCTGTTATACGATGTTCGTGGTTTTAATGGGGGTTATGTAGGTTTCGCAGGAAATCAAGGAGGTAGGATGATAGTTGGAGAAGGAACGTTGTCCAATGGCATTGTCACGTTTGAAAGAGTTAATTACATTGCTGAGCTTGAGAATAATCTTCTAAGTATATCCCAAATCTGTGATAGAAAATATACAACGCACTTCACAGACAAAGAATGTTTGAACTTGAAACCAGGATTTGTTGTTCCCGAAGAGTGGGTTATCATGAGAGCACCTAGAGTCAATGATCTGTACGTGTTGGACATGAGTGTAGCTACTACCACCACGGGTCAGGCTCATTGTTTCATGTCAAAAGCAACGGAAAAAGAATCGAAATTGTGGCACCGAAAGATGGGTCACATTCACCTACGAAAAATGAATCACCTGGTGCACAATGACTTAGTAACTGGTGTTCATTTGAAAAGTTTCCATTTGGAAGGGGAGTGCATTAGCTGCATCAAAGACAAGCAAAAGAAGAAGTCACATCCTCAAAAGAAAGTCAACTCAGTCTCAAGACCTTTAGAGAGACTTCATATGGATCTTTTTGGTCCAGTGAACGTCAAAAGTATAACTGGTGATCTCTACTGTCTTGTAGTAACTGATGATTATTCCAGATTTTCGTGGGTATCATTTCTGAAGTCTAAAGATGAGACGTTTGAAAGTTTGATGGCATTGTTTAGAAAGATTGAAAACGTGTACCAAGCACGAATCAGAAGAATCAGAAGTGACAATGGTACTGAGTTTAAGAACAATCGAATGGAAGAATACTGTGATGAGAGAGGTATACTGCAAGAATTTAGTGCTCCTTACACTCCACAACAAAATGGAGTAGCAGAACGAAAGAACATGACACTAATTCAAACGGCCAGGACGATGCTTGCTGATTCAAAGCTACCAATCAACTTTTGGGTAGAAGCAGTGTCAGCCGCTTGCTATACACTCAACCGGGTTCTCACTGTAAAGAAATTCAACAAAACGTGTTTCGAGCTGATCAATAACCGCAAGCCGAACCTGAAGTATTTAGAATCGTTTGGGTCTCCCTGCACTATTCTAGAGCCTTTTGGAAAGTTTGGTCCAAAGAGCATCGAAGGGATATTTATGGGTTACTCAAGTCCACTAAGACGTGTCTTTGTTCCAAGCTTGAAGTGGATAATTGAAGCATCGAATGTTGAGTGTCAAGGTTACACAATGCCACCGCAGAATCCAGGAGACTCATGGCGATTTAATTACGATACTTTGTGGGATTCGTTTGACATGGAAGAAGAAACAAAGGAAGAAATGGAGTTCTTTGATGAGTTGGATATTCTGAGAGAGTATGAGTCATCAGAAGAAAGGTTTCTAGTTGAGTATTCTAGAAGACCACAACAAACTTCAAATGATGATGAAGCCAGTCCAAGTAATGCTGGTGAACATGATGATAATCAGCAATCTTCAGAACAAGCTCCTAATAATCAGACGACAGTAAATGAGAATTTAGAATCTGATAACATGCCAGTATTTGATCGTGGTGATTCAGATTCTGAGGGGGAGCAGATCCAGATTTCAAGTCAAACAAATCCAGTCGGTGAACAAGATGTAAACCAGAATATCACTAATTTGGAGGGCGAGGTAGATGTTCCAGGCGAGGTGATGCCAAGAACTCTTTCATACCATCCAGAGGAGCTGATTATTGGGGAATTGCAATCAGACGTCCGCACTAGACGACAAATTGATCAAGGGCTTACTTGTTTTTACTCTACAGTTGCTCCGTTACAAACTGAGTTTTCACTTAGTTGTTTTATTTCGCAGATTGAACCAAGGACTTATAAGGAGGCGCTTACTGAAGATTCCTAGGTCAATGCGATGCAGGAAGAACTGAGCCAGTTCGAAAAGTTAGGAGTGTGGAAGTTAGTAGATTTGCCTGATGGTTACAGGAAAATTAACACAAAATGGGTGTTTAAATGCAAGGGAGATGATTGAGGGATTATTATTCGAAACAAAGCTCGACTCGTAGTTCAGGGCTTTTGTCAGCAGGAGGGTATAGATTTCACCGAAGTATATGCTCCCGTGGCTCGACTAGAAGCAATTAGGATATTTCTGGCATTTGCATCATGGAAGGGTTTTAAAGTTTTTCAGTTAGATGTGAAATCGGCGTTTCTCTACGGAAAGGTTAAAGAGGAGGTATATGTCGGACAGCCATCGGGCTTCAACGACCCAACCACAAAGACAAGGTCTACTTACTGGATAAGGCGCTGTATGGTTTACACCAGGCCTCGAGAGCTTTGTACGAGACATTGTCTCAACACCTGTTAGCCAACAGTTTCATCCGTGGAAAAGTGGATGCCACTCTCTTCACCAAAGAGGTCGACGGACATCTTCTGATAGTTCAGATATACGTGGACGACATCATATTTGGGTCAACGAATGAAAGTTTGTGCAAAGACTTTGAAAAAGTTATGAAGCAAAAGTTTGAAATGTCATCGATGGGGGAGATGAAATTCTTCTTGGGACTTCAAGTTGATCAACTACCTGAGGGAATTTTCATACACCAGACGAAGTATGTTCATGATATCTTAGAGAAATTTAGGATGTCAGAATCTACTCCAACCCCTTTAGCGACGAATCATGGGATAAACCCAGATCTCACCGGAGATAGGGTAGATGAAACGATGTATCGTTCCATGATCGGATCGTTGATGTACTTAACTACTTCAAGACCCGATATCATGTATCCAACGTGCCTCGCAGCACGGTTTCAATCAAGCCCCAGAGCTTCGCACATGGTGATTGTGAAACAGATATTACGCTACCTAAAAGGAACTCCATCATTGGGGTTATGGTATCCAAAACAGGCGATTTCATGCTCGAAGGGTATTCTGATTCCGACTACGAAAGCTGCAAAGTTAACGCAAAATCAACAACAGCGGGTTGTCAGTTCTTTGGACCACGCTTGGTCACCTGGCAATGTAAGAAGCAAACCTTTGTGGCTCTATCCACATGTGAAGCTGAGTATGTATCTGCTAGTAGTTGCTGCTAGCAGATCTTGTGGATCCAGCAACAGATGCGCGACTACGGTTTGCAATTTCTTAACACCCCTATCTTTGTTGATAATGAGGCCGCTATAAACATTACAAAAAATCCTGTTCATCACGCTAAAACGAAGCATATCGAAATTCGTCATCACTTCATCCGAGATTGTTTCGAGAAGAAGTTGATACGAATTGAGAAAATCCACGCTGACGAACAGAAAGCTGATTTACATACCAAAGCATTTGACAAAACTCGTTTTAAATATCTTTTAAAACTAAAAGGTATGAAGCTTTTATCGGCGTCGGATGGGATTATTGGCGTTGATGAGGATAACATTGTAAATGATGATGTTGAGAAACAATCTGCAATGGTTTGTCGATTTTTTACTTGTTTTGGTATTTTGGGGGAGGTTATATTTTCAGAAAATCCAAAAACAGTAAAAAATTTCAAAAATCCAAAAACATGAGAAAATTTCAAAATCTAAAAACAATAAAAAAACTGAAAACGAGCTTGTGTAAAAAGGGAAAATGATAGTACATCGGCTTGACAGTTATGGTACGCTAAAGATTTGTAAAGATTTAAAGCTTTAAACAGTCTCGCTGATGATATGTCGATAGGTTTTTATACATTCAGTAAATCTTGTTTGGGATATAAACCTAAAATTCAAACTTGCTTATTTTGTGGGGAACAAATCTTGGATATATAGGTAACCCCCGATGTCTTGTTTGAAAGGTCCTTTTTTTCTGAGATACTAGGTCTTTATACTTAGTGATATCTGGGGTATTATCCCGGGACTTCTGATTTTGCGGAAGCAATGACCTAATCCTTGTATAATACTTTGTGGTTGCTTGAAATAAAAGCTCACCCCCAGCATAAAAATGATGAAACATTGCAAAATGCTAATCATGTGCTGTTGAAGAAAAGATTCTCTAAAGGGAACACACCTAAAGTCGAACCGTCATTTCTCTGCTGAACGGAAGTTCTGACCTGAGCTCTCACAGTTTCGCATTTAACCCTTTACAGATATCATCTGTGGTATACTCACCTGTAAGACTGAACATTGGGATCTGGATACGGGAGTATATTCAAGAGGTGGGACACACATATAAGTTTAAGTCTATAATTCACCTAAATCGTATCCTGAACAGATTGAAGTTTGTATGAAAATTTAAGAGGATCAACATATCGACAATCTAAGTGAATTGTTTAAGACTTAGTATGTTATCAAGCTTAACGGTGCTAGTAACTTGTCAAAAGCTGATATGATTCCCTAACACGCTCATAAAAAATATGTTTGTAAATAGTTTACATTCTGCATTTCATTTCTGTATTTCATTTCTAGTCTAGAAGCTTTAATTCAAAATCCAAAAAGATTTTTCATTTCTGCTTTATTTTTCCCGACAAACCAAAGTGGGGAGCTGATCTTCAGATTCAGAAGGTTGGAGCAGATGCAGAAAGATTCTAAGCTGGATGATGAGTTGAGAGCTTAACATGTTAATTGAGAAAAAGCAAAGTGAAAACAAATTCATTAACTTGAAACTTGTAAATTTCAGAAAATGTTTGAACAAAATCAGTTTGTTTTTGTTGCAGATCAACCAAGGTCATTAAGTTGGACTTGGTAGATAAATTGAGTAATCAGGGTCATTAACTTGGACCTGAATACTTAAGTGGATTTCTAAAACTGATGAACAGTTAATAGAAGTTTAGGTTTGAATAGATTATAATGTTATATGTTTGAGAAACAGGAAACAGGAGTTAAGATCCCCATGGCAAAGAAAATGTCAAAGTTTGAACCAGAATTTATGTCCCAGCTTATCATGAGGGGGAGTCTTAGAAAGGGGGAGTCAGAATTCTGGATCAACATTCAAAGGGGAGATTGAAGGTTAGAGTTTGAAGATAAAAGTTTGAAGGTTGCGTTACAATGTCAAGACAATTTAGAGCAGAGAGCGATAAAGCAAGACTAAAGACTGAAGACTGGATGCTAAAGACTTCGTCAACATCCAAGGGGGAGTCTGTTGGTGCACTGATGTCTGTTAACTTCGTCTTTATCGAGTCTTGTATTGTGTTAGATAGATCAGGGCACACAAAACGAGAAATGAAAATTATAGGTAATTCCGCTTGTAATTATAATTTCGCTCGAAATGGTAATATCGCATGAAAGATAATCCCGCTTGAGTTAATTTCGCACGGAATTAAATCTCGTGTGGATCTTTCAAGCGGAATTACACGCCTATAAATACTGAAGTGACTGATTCATTTGAAACGGAATTAGTGTGTGTGATTCAGAGCCGAGGTGCTACCGGATTGTTATTTGAATTGTAAAAGCTCAGGAAATAATTAGAAAGTATCAAGCTGTGTTACGTCGATTTCATTGATTCCGCCGTTGATTTTGATGTTGAACTCTTCAGATTGACTCGTTAGGGTCACACAACGATCCAACAGTAATGTTGTTACAAGTTAAGTGGGTTGTGACCTATTTAATAAACTAACCAAACAAGAGGGACCAAATGCGGGTAAATGGAAAGTTAAGTTATAAAGAGAAAAACTTAAAAATAAAACACACATTCAGTATGTGTTGTGGGTGTTCTGATCGACCAGAAGCATCCCCAGGAGCTTCAAAACCCTAGCTTCACTATAATTATTAAATTGAAGGTCCAAATGGAGTCTAAATTCACAATTGAACATGGATTAATGATCACCCAAGTTAGGGGATCATAAGGTATGTAAAATCTTGATGTTTGGTGAAGTTGTAAAAATTGGATAATCATCCTAATCACGAATTAGGCATGGATTAGAGAAGCTATGGCTAGATTAGCGATGTATACTTGCTTAGGAACGAAACCCTAAGTGAAAATCATACATAACATGCTATGAATTGAAGGATTTGATGAATTAACACACTTAGATAAGTGGGTTTTAATGTTATGATGAAATTGATGATATAACTATGCTTAGAATCAACATGCATGATAACTAATAAAAGGTGTTTGATTAAACCGTGAATTTGGGTACAAGATCATACTTCTCACGAAATGGGTTTTGTATGATATAAAAGAATTGATGTTAAGATCGTGATATAGATGCTTGAAATCATGTTACCTAGTAGTTAGTGTGTAAAAATTTGATTTCGTTAAGAGTTCGGATGAAATGCCTAAGCGAAATTCAATAAACCAAATGTGCATTGAATAAGTTGATAAGTCGATTGACTTTAAAAAGTCAAACCGACCAAGTATATGATCGAATAATAAATTCGATATAAGAAGCGTAGGATGGAATAGTCGTAAATGATTATGACTAACCTAACCATCTTACAATTACAATGATAGTTTGACGCTTGGCAAGCTAGGTGAAAGCTTGGGGAAGGAAGCGGGTCAAACGAATCAAGAATGAAGGAAAAGCGTAATTCGGATGCAAGGTAAGTATATCTTACGCTAACCATATATTTTAGAATATCCTTTTTGTCGTATTAATTACAAAAAAAGACAAATACCTAATTGAGATATAGTGTTCCGGTGTGTAGACGTACGGAACAAGATAATCAAGTATGAGAAGAAACCATAGTGATGGCTTAAAATGAGTTAAATCGGTAATTCGATCATATTCTGACGAATGAAACATATACTTTTAATGGTTACCATATAAGGTAAATCATAATAACCAATAAGAGCAAAATGGTAAATTTGGTCACACGTTGACCATAACAGTTAGTTTTGAAAGACAATTATGACGTAGGCCATAATAGGCCAAAAAGTGTTAAGAAATGAAATTATAAGTAAAATGACCGCACAGTGTAATCGGTCATTTAGACCAAACCGGTCAAAAGGTGAAATTATCACCCTTTGACAATATCGACTAATGGGTTGTCGAGTTGTATGAATTTAGGAAATAAATAGCACATGGATGTTTACATCGCTATCACTTAGCAGCCACTAAGGCAAGGTATAGAAACGGGTCAATATATCGATCCGAACCAGGTATGTATAATGATACAACTCAGCATGTAGAATTTGGAGTTCTATAAGAGTTAGACAAGTTTAAAATAAAATATTTGGTTATCTTTTAGGTAAACCGAATGAGTTGAGTTATGATTATGATGTTTTAGAAACATATTGGTTTCTAAATAAGATTATTGTGAAAAGGTCGGATTTTGGGTCAAACAAGTATTTAAAAGTCCTTCGTCGTAAAAGAAGGGTGAAAATTGACCAAAAAGCCCTTATAAGCTAAATTGAACAAATGACCTATAAAGGTTGTTTGAAAACGAGCTTTATGAGTAAATAAATACTTAGAATAAGTATAGAATGTGAAAGATGTAAATACTTGGGTCAAATGACTATATAGGAGTCTTTGCCGTAAAACAATGATCCGAGGGGTAAAACTCGGAACATATGGATTTCCACATCTAATCCACCCCACATATAGTTGTGGTGGAAGATTACTTAATAAGAAATGTAGGAATATGATGCTAGAAATGAAGGAAAGTGGTTTTAAGCTTTAAAGTGCTTAAATACCCTTAATGGGTCAAAATAAGCACTTGATCGTAAACGGGTTTTAATTAAGTAAGAAACCCATGACTTATGATTAATATGATAGGAGATATTAAAGTTATGAATCTCATGAGTTTATAGATCAAATAAACATGTTTGTTTGATAAAAACACAAACGGTCAAAATTTGGTAAAAAGGGTAGTAAGTCGAAGACTTAAAATTCTGAAATTTTGTTAATCCAGATGTTGGATTTTAACTCCATGAGATGGAGAATTAAATTACGGACGCGTAGGAAAAATAATCGGGTAAAACAGATTAAAAACGAGAGAGTTATGCTCGTTTCTGTGAAATCGGGTTATGCTGGGAATATGCAGCAACCAGCTTCAACATTCTGTCGAAACAAGGCCGTGGCGTAGCGCCACGGACAGACCCTTTTGCCGTCGCGCGTGGCGACGGCCTAAATGCTGAAAATTTTGATTTTTTTTTATTATTTCGATTATTTGACCCAATTTCCTTGTTGTACTTGTTATTTAACTATCAAACTGACTTCTAAGTTGGTTTTGATCATAGGTGAATGTCGAGAGTCCCAGATGAAGATCAAGTGGCGAGCAAGAACCGAATACACGTTAAATGAAGCTTCCGCGTCAAATCTTGAGTTGTTTTGCTAAAAGTGAATTATGTAAACATTTATAAACATACTTTTGAAATGTTGTAAACATATGGGAATGTTAGTATGAAAAATTTTTGTAAACTCACATTTTAGCATTTAAAATGTGTATCTTATTATTAAAATCTTGATAAATTGAGACGGGCGTTACAAGTTGGTAATCAGAGCTCAAGGTTAAAAGAATAAAGTGTTCGGTTCGAGGCTTGATCGCAAATCCGGTAAGTACATGTATATCAAGGGTTTAGTATGATTAAAGTGTTGAGAACAACACATATGGTTATCGTGTAATACACGTTACACCAATAAAAACGATTTGGAGTAGATATAGTCAACGAAATTACATGCGTTGATGCGTATAGTAGAAAAGCCTTGTATTATAATACGGGCATCCATTAATGCCGAAATTACTAAGTGTTGTAAATGTTTTTGTTAAAGGACACTCGCATATGGAGATAGCGAGAGTTAACAAATCGCGGATTCGACAAAGGAACGGTCCAAAGAACATGCTCACCAAGGACCTAAATCGCGTGGTGATAGCAAACAAGATTAATGGCAAGAAAAGCCCGTTAGGGCAAGCATTACCAGGTGCACATTTCAAATTTAATTGCACAAATAATAATATGCAACAAATACGTAGAGATTGAAAGTTGCATATGTAGATTAAAAACTTGGAAAACCCCGAATAGAAAATCTATCCGGGATATTGTTTCCAAGAGAAACAAATAGAGGCATTACTTACATGGGGTGTAATGTGAAAATTATAAAAAGGTCATGTATACCAGGTATTGATCGCTTACTCTGGCCAAGTAAGTGGTGAGCATGTGGTACCATGAACTTTTTATGATGGACATACTTACATCCGATGTAGTAAGGACGGGGTAAATGGGACAAATTAAAAAGTACCCAAATGAATCAAACGAGCAAAATATTTGATAATAATGTAAACGCACAGCCGAGTGACGAAAGCGTATTACATTAGGATAATGAGCCCGAGTGAAGGGACAAAGAAACATGTAAATTGATTAAGATATGCAATGGGAGGGAGTGTACTTGCACTCGAACCCGGAGAATCCAAACATGTAAAATGATTAAGATATGCAATGGGAGGGAGTGTACTTGCACTCGAATTTGGAGAATCCAAACATGTAAAATGATTAAGATACGCATTGGGAGGGAGTGTACTTGCACTCGAACCCGGAGAATCCAAACATGTAAAATGAT
The DNA here is from genome assembly GCF_002127325.2 of Helianthus annuus. Classification (NCBI taxonomy): domain Eukaryota; kingdom Viridiplantae; phylum Streptophyta; class Magnoliopsida; order Asterales; family Asteraceae; genus Helianthus; species Helianthus annuus. Next base: position 27,458,005 of record NC_035447.2, read on the forward strand.
TAAGATATGCAATGGGAGGGAGTGTACTTGCACTCGAACCCGGAGAATCCAAACATGTATAATGATTAAGATATGCAATGGGAGGGGGTGTACTTACACTCGAACGCGGAGAATGCAAATATGTCTCTTAACGGGCCGTTTTTGTAAAACGTCCAACTTGAGGACAAAGTCAGAATATAAAAGTGAAGCGAAGTCTTAATGCATACCGGGAGGGTTGCAATAATAATGACTTCGGTAAAACACCTGGTTGATGGGTAGGAATTTAAACACATGTGTAAACCAAGAGACATGAACGCGGGTTGAAAATTCAAAAGACTTGGATTATGAATTATGACTATAAAATTTCGTAAAAAGAAATTTTTAATAAATATGTTCAACCATTTGAGATTGAACGGGTAGAACAAAGAATAAAGTTGATTGTTTATAAGTGATGAATTTCACATTAACAAGTCAAACAGGTTGAATACAATATAATGTCAGATGGCACAAATAAGCGCTAGTCTAATATAGGTAGCGTTAAATGCAAAAGAGTAATGAGCCCGGTAATGGGACACAACCAATTAAGAATATATGCAAACCAAATAACAGTGAGCATAAGAAGAACTAACGCATAAATGACGTGAAAAGTCATAAAGTCGGAAAATCGTCCGAAAGAAAACAATCGTAGCCACGAACTACAGTCAAGGTTAACGGATCTTAAGCTTGAAACCAAATGATTCTCCAAACAAAAACAGGGTGCCTTGACACCAAACATGTATTTTAAGAATGTCATGAGTAAGAAATGATCTACGGGATCAACCTAACCTTTAGGGCTATAAACAATGGAAAGGTCTACGAGACTGAAATGACCCACGGGTCATGACTAGAGAGAAATAGATTATAAGGACCTCACCTTAAAGAGGCGAAAATCTAATGAAATAGCCCACGAGACTAAGTGATAAAACCTACGGGTTAATTAGACAAAGCGAGGGAATCAGTTGAGAATCCCCGCATAAAACTAAGACTGTAAAAGAATAAATTATGGACTGTCAATATCCTGGTATGGATAATTGACAAAAGTTAAAGAGAAGATCCTAAACTAAAACTTCGGTTTTAGTAAGAAATGACATTTTTTTTACAAATATAATTTCTGATAGGAATTTAAATAGTAAGCATGAAAGATACAAGTCTTGACACTGATAGGCGCAAGACGATATATTCGAAAAGTGATATTTTCGAAAATGAAAGGTTGATATAAATTAAACATGATGTGACATGATAACAGTCAAGAAATGCAATGTGAAGTAGAATCACATTATAACCAAGCGAGCGGTAAAAAGTAACTGGACTAATAAGTCTAGTTAGTGAGACCAGTTAAGGTCATTTAAATAAATTTGGTTTGCTTGTAAGCGGTGGATTCGGTATAACTGAACCGAATAAATAAATTTGAAAACAAAATAAATTGTTACTAAAAGTGAAAGATTTCACTAAAGACCTTTAAACGGGTCAAAGTAATGGATTCATAAAGAATTCGATAGTATATGAAAGCGATGGATATCGCTAATGTCACACCCCGACCACATTAAAACAACAAACCGTAGCGGAAACGTCAGGGAGTGTTGTAACAGAATTATTGTTCCACAACCATGGTAACCAAATGTTTCGTTTTATTGAATTATTATGTAATGTACATTGTCTTTAAGCCAAAACAAACATGTTACACATTGTTTATAACTGTTTTTAAGTCACTAAGGCCTCGTCCAGGTCCTATGTGACACGAGCTTCTTAGCAATCAACATCAAGCAATACCACCTGAAACATATGTAAAAATAAAGTCAGCAAAGAAATGCTGGCGAGTACATAGGTTTTATGAGAGTATCGGATTCATGGCTCGTTTATATGTTGCAGTACCTCGTTAGACTACAAGAGTCAAAAGTACAAACCTCGTTTTAAAAACTGTATTGGAACATAATTAACCAACTCAAATCGAATTGGTTATAGTTTATAAATTCTCGTAGCCATGATTCGTAACCCAAAAACATTTGTTTTAGTAACCCAACTCGTAAACATCTCGTTAAAACTCGTTAATAAAACTCGTATGGTTTATATCATTTCGAAAACCTCGTTGTGTGACATCATTTTAAATCATTTCCCAAGTGAACTAAATAACGACACGCAATGTAATATGATAGAAGCACTTATATATAAGATGTACCAGCGGCGTATCTACCATGATTCTATCATACTACACCCGTCCCATTATCTAATCACTACCCAAAACCAATCGTTTATCCAAATCGTTTATCTCGTTTAAGTCGTCTCAAATCGTTTAACTCGTCCCAAAATCGTATTCATTTTAATTTGTGAAACTACTTTTGGTCGTCTCGCTAACAACATTCAAACCTTCGTGACTCGACTACCTCGCTTCTCGTATTAACAAACCACCAAAGGGTAAGTTAACAATCACAGGTTCGGTCGTTACCTACATAACCCCCACACATAACCATGGGTGTAGTCTGATAACGGGATTTGTCAGATCCTATGGTACCATAACTTAATACTGGTCGGCTTGATCAATGCTAATGAATGTCATTTGTTATGTAACTACAACCAACAAGTTTCGTTCACTTTATTGAAATCGTTATTAGTTTAGTATAAACCATCTTAATCGTTTTGAAATCATCGTTTAAACCTTGAAATCGTTTTGTACATATAAATCACCCCAAAATAATTGAAAACAGTAAAATAGGGGAACTATGTACTCACATTGAAGTGCAAAGTATCCTCAATTTAAAGAACACAACAAGCTCAATCAAACCAAGGAAACTCAAGCAGCACCTAATAAACGAATCACTAGTCAAACAATAGACGCCTAAATCGGAAGATCGGATAGAATGAGGTCTTGTAAACCAAATGAGTGTTGGAACTCATGTGATATGATTTAAAAAAATCTACATTCTAAATTGAAACCTAACCTAAGTGCTTTCGACCCGATACGACCCGTTTAGGTAGCTTACGCTACTTTAACGCGTCGTTCGCGTAAAACGCGTTCGAGACGTCTAACTAGTCCTATGACAAGTATTATATGCCCTAACATGTTTATTTATGTTGCATAATTAGTTTAGGTGACAAAAGTTAGGTTACATATGCTTAAGGTCCAATTATGCATGAAAATGGCATTTTGGTAAATTACCTAAGGCATATAAACTACCTATCATACAACTACTTAAACTAGGTGACCATAAGGTATAACCTCAGAAGGTTATTCCCTATGCAACTATGGTCACTAATCATGCTTGGTCGGATCCTAATGATCGACCAAACGGGTCGAGTTCGAAAGTCTAAGCGGTGGTTTAGACCGCTTGACTTACGACTCTAAACAAGCACTAAACTAAAAGTGACGAGCTAAGCATGTTAAAACATGCTTAACTAAGTTAGAAAACAGGTTTTGATATCAAAACAAAGTGTTTTGATACCTAGATGTAACACCTCGAAAATTTGCGTCCTATAATGTATTGACACGTGTCATAAGCTTGAACGTGTTAATAAATACGATAGAGGGACTAAAGTTGACAAACATAGAAAGCATGAGAATTCAAGGGTTCAAAATGTCAACAATGGATAAATATGCCCTACAATATCCCTACATGATGTTTATACCCTTAAACGAATGATTCATGGATCATACGAAGCTCATTGTAAAAGAAAGTGAGAAATTACAAACTACAGGGGTTAAATGTGTCAACATGTTTAAGTTATTCCTCTGAGTGACCTTTTAGCAAACCCGAAGCTTTGTAAAGGTAAATTATGCTCACTAGAATAAGTGATTAAAATTTCATAAAGTTCCGTTGTAAAATGAGAAAGTTATGATCGATTTCGTACATGAGGGGTTAAAAGCGTCAACGTTGAAAGTTATGACTTTTTCGGGTAATAACAAGGTAAACAAGGACTTAACATGATGGGTAAAAGTCTAGGAGCCCTTGTAGGTAATTTGGAAGGGGTCAAAGTGCAAGAGATAAGTTAAGTTGACCCTTCGAAGAGCCAAGAGCCAACCTGCAAATAGTGAAAAGTTTGGAAATCAGATCAGAAGACCCACGCGGGGCGCGTAAGCCTGGTGAGAATCTTACGCGGGCCGCCTGGCTTGCCCAGATGCAGAAACTTGTTTCTTTTGCCTGTTCAGCCCATGTAACCGACTTATGTTGCCTTTAAACACTCCCAAGAGCTGCCTAAACAACCCCTAGACATTTAGGGACACTTGTTAATCATCCATGGCCATTGCTAGCATGATTTGTCAATGATCTAAGGTGATTAAGGCACTATATAAAGGCCATTGTTGCACACTTTGATCATTCATTCATTCCTTCACCATCTGATCATTTCTGGAGCTCAAGACCTCCTTCTAAGCTTCCCTAGTCGTGCATAGGACCTTTGTAAGTATGCTTGACCTTTCCTTATTGAGTTTTCGCTTAGTTTTAGCTTAGAAGTCAAACCGTCATAAGTAACGGTTGACTTAATGATTAATCACTATTGGTCCAGCGATTGATCGAATCGAAGGTGGTTATAAGTTGGTAATCATGTGGGCTTTAAACCCTTAAAAGGGCACCCTCTGATTCCCATTCTAACTAGGTCAAATGTCGGGTCAAAGTTGTTTATAAAAAGTCAACAGAAGCTTAATTTTCGATTTAGCGCATAAGTAGCAATGTAGAAGGCGTATAACCTGTTTTAACACTCATATAACATGATAATAAGTATATTAACTAGTCTAAGCTTGTTTGATCCGGCCATTTACTATTTTGACCCGGTTCGAAACCGAAAGTCGCAAAGCTTTGACTTTTGCTTTGACTTCAGTTCTGACCCGTTGTGGTACGATTTAGATGTGCCTTAGGACTCTCTTAGGACCAGGTTACATGATGGTGCAACCCTCTGTGACCGGTTCGTTGTTTGTCCGAGTCTTTTACACATTTCGGTTAAACGCCTAAAAGTTGACCATAACGCCCTTTTTACTTTAAAACAAGAATTTTGGACATGTGAAAGGACAATAACCTTAGTTACTGAATTCTAAGCATGTCCCTAAAATTTCATGTCAATCCGAGGTCTAGAATAGGAGTTATGCTAGATAGCGCAATTACGGAAACTTTTGTAATTAATCGGCGCAATTAGCATAAAGCCTATCTAAACCCAAATTTAGACACCAAACCTTTTACACACTGATGTAAAATAGTATTTTGAGATTTTCAAAGATTTTTAATTATTTTTAACCTGCACATAACCTGCGGTTATGGCATCGATTCGGTAAATACCGAATATACCCTTTTCGGACATAACTTGAGTTCTACATGGTATTTTGACCCGATTCCAGTTGCTACTGATTTTAAATAATAAATAAAGTATTTTGGACTTTATAAACTGTTCGGAAAACTCAGATTTCTTGTAGAACTCGAAAATCTCTTTTATAATCTTTAAAAAGACCGAAATACCCCTTCGGGGCATATTTTGGATTTAAACTCATTACGGGCATTATGGAAGGTATCCTACTGATACCACAACCTCTTTAGAGTATATTAACTTAGGAAACTTGTGTAGGACTCTTACGGTTACCCGTTACGCCTTTTGCGCGCACGGTTAGTTTTATGTAACTAGCTTACATAAACTAGCCGAAACGGGTCAAACCTTATCATTTTTACTTCAAAATCCAGAGTGTGGTTATTATACCCATATAAAACAAGTCTTCAAACTTGTTGGGTCCAAACCACATTCCATTCCCGGTTTTCGCCATTCACGCGATTAAACTGTATTTATCCTTTGGAACTGACCGGTCTAAGCTAAGGCTAAATTAAAGACCCGTTAGGAATCTAATAGGTTAATAAAACCTTCGTTCCAGATTGAGAGCCCCAGTAGAAGTACTTGCGCTTGCTGATTAAGAATATACGGCTGAGTTTAAATTGCTTTTGCTAGCTCAGATAAATACTTTTAACTTATTTTCCCTATACGGGCTTGGGATACGGTATTATAATAATACCGCTTGGTCGGGTATTGAATGTTTAGTCGGATTGTGATTAAATTATTGAGGTAACCCGCTTTAATCTGTATTGTTTGAAATAAAAGCCTTTAGGGGTTAATGACCATGTCCCGGATATCCCTGACATCATTGTATTATAAAATGGCCACGCCTTATGCACGAGGTGTAGGCATACCCCTGACAGTGCATAAGGGAAACGGTATCTCACCCTCTTGTGGGCCTATACTTGTGGCGTGTCTGTTAATCTTGACTCGATTTCTACATCTGGCCCTGAACGTGCAACGAGCATGTAAATCTGTATACAAGATTATAAAGATAATTGTCCCAAGTTATAAAAGATATGTTGTGCCTCGTGCATTCAAATCAATTTTATTAAACCTTTTCAAATGAGTCGGTTAATTGTATTTACCAGTGTAAACTAACGTATTTTCCAAAAAGGGTTAAGTTACAGGTACTGAACGTAATTGGCTGGAAGCTCAGGGCGTTAATAAGGAATCTTGCAAGTTCTAGATGCCTAAAGTCTGTTGAACAGTTTTCTTTTATTTGATCCGCCTGTGGATCCTTTACTTTCCGTTGTAATACTTTGACATTACTTTTGAAGGGGTAAGGTCCCAAAAACCTCATAAAAAGGATTTGAGACCATACCACAAACTGGCCTTTCAACCTTTTAACCTTGCGCGGCCGCGCATTGGTCTTACAAAAGGGAGAAAATAATCAACAATTTATAGTCGCGCGCCCAAAGGAAAGCATAAAATCCTTGCGCCTTCTTCCATTAGCAAAGGATTAAAATCCTGAAGATCAATACTTCCGCCCAAATATCCAAACTTGGATATTATTTTGCCCAGACTTGGGATTTATACATCTGTGTCCACACAGTAAGGTGTCACACTAGATTACAGCAGTAATCTTCTAGAAAGAATATGATCGTGCACCACCCAGACGGTTATAACCGTCTGGACACGTGTCATTACCACAGGCATCCCTGAAACCACAACGAAAGCATGCAATTGGAGAATGATCTCCAATTAATCACTTTCCACGTGGCAATCCCCCAGCCATAGATCAAACCACGATCCGTGTGCATTCACATCGGATCGAGACAACTTAACGTGGGATCAAAGAACTTAACGGAAGAAAATATAACCGCTACGGCGTTAGCATCTTCCGTCATCTTTTCAATAACAGGTTTTTCCCCCCCAAACTCCCGGTTATAAATACAAGAACTGTTCAGGTATAAACTCAGATCACACTCACTTCTCAAATACTATCTCTTCTCCATTACCAATACTTATTTTCACACCGGAGTCAGGTCAAGGAGAGAACCCTATTCTCCCCTTGGCGAGGCTAACGGTGCTCTTTTTTGCAGAATCACCGGAGAAGAAGTTCGGTAGCAACTGAATCAACTGAGAGAGAGCTAACCCTTTTTTGCGGATTCAAACCCCCTAGATATTTCGGCTCCGACCATTTATCTAGTGTTTCTTCATTGGCGCCCACCGTTTTCTCAGTTTTTCTAGTTTCTACCTCGTTTCGATTCAGTTCATTCCATTTTTCTGTTTTTGCACATGGCAGAAAACTCATCTTCTCACCGGCAACCTGGTCCTCGGCCAAAAGTCGGAAACAATTTCCAAATAGAAAGATCCCCAGAACATTGGGTTAACAGATGCCAAGCTGCTGTAGACACAATTGTTATGCAAATCGCCAGATCTGATTTCCCAAACATCAGATCTGGAAAAGAAATCAATACTACAGAATTGGACCCATCAACACCACGTTGGGGGGACATCCAAACCAGCCAATCCAGAGATAGCAGTTATCAGAAACAAATACACATGGTTCACGGAGGTCCGTCACGAAGACCAAATAAACGAAACTATGATCAACATTGGAGAGAACAGCAAGTCGTGTTCCCTGTTGTTCCTGGGGGCCCTCAGGAGGAACGACCAGTGATTATCACTGGTATTTTCGGTCATTACCGAACGGACTATATGTTCATAGATCCAGGAAGCTCGATGGACATCATATACGAATAGTGCTTTAAACAGCTCGATTCAGAAGATAAAGCACGTTTAGAACCGGTCGATTTTCCCCTCACCGGATTCTGTAATGAAGCCGTATTCCCATTAGGGCAAATCGCTTTCCCGGTGACTTTATCAGATGGCAAACATTCACGAACAGTTACAGTCAATTTCATGGTCATGCCAGCAACATCACGTCATGATGTTTTGCTCGGGAGAAGGTCACAAAGAGAATTCAGCATGATCACTTCCATTCCACATGCTGCTTGTGGATTTCCGACAGAAATCGGAGTTGCAATTCTCTATTCAAGCAAAGAAGTCATGTCCGTAGACGATGAACCACCAGCAAAGGTAGTCAAATCTTCGGCACCAAACGAACCAGAGAAATGGGTTCTGAACAACGAATACCCAGAGCAGACCATTCTGCTAGGACAAGCCATTTCACCAGCAACACGCATACAACTGAAAAAGTTGTTGTCTAACAACAAAGATATATTTGCCTGGTGCCCAGCAGACATGACTGGAGTTCCACGCGATATCGCGCAACATTGTTTAAACATCAAACCATCAGTAGAACCTGTTGCTCAGGGGAGGCGCAGCTTCAGTGAAGAAAAAACAAAAGCGATGGACGAGCAAGTGACAGAGTTACTCAATGCGGGAATCTTGCACGAAGTGAAATACCATACATGGGTTGCCAACCCAGTGATGGTACAAAAACATAGCGGCGGATGGAGAATGTGTGTCGACTTCAAGGACCTAAACAAAGCATGCCCCAAAGATTGCTACGCGCTCCCAGAGATAGACAAAAAAGTCGACTCTCTGGCATCATTCAGATGGAAATGCTTTCTCGACTGTTATAAGGGTTATCACCAGGTCCAAATGAAAAAAGAAGACGAAGACAAAACCGCGTTCCGCACAGATAAAGGCATCTACTGCTACACAAAAATGCCGTTTGGCTTGCGCAACGCAGACGCAACTTATCAACGCCTAATGGACACAGTCTTTAGCGAGGATATTGGCAAAACTGTCGAAGTATACATGGATGACCTCGTCATCATGAGCCATGAAGAGGAGACAATGCTCAACAATATCCAGCGCACGTTCGATTCCTTACGTAGCGTGAACTTAAAACTTAACCCGACAAAATGCTCCTTCGGCATGGAAGAAGGAAAATTTTTGGGTTTCATAGTTACAAGAGACGGCTTTAAGGTTAATCCAGAAAAAGTGCAGGCCATCCAGCTAATGCCATCACCTGCAACAATCAAAGAAATGCAAAGGCTCGCCGGACGATTAGCAGCTCTGAACAGATTCTTGGCTAATCATGCGGCAAAATCTTATCCATTTATCAGTACGCTGCGAAACTGCGGTAAGAAAACTCCTTTTCAATGGACGCCTGAAGCAGAAGCAACATTCAAGCAAATGAAAGAATGTTTAATTCAACTGCCAACACTGACCGCGCCAAAAGAAAAAGAACCGTTAATCTTATATCTGTCGGCCACGGAAGTAGCAGTAGGCGCAGTATTAATGGTAGAACGGGAAAATATCCAGACTCCAATCTACTATATCAGCAAAATGCTCACTGGCCCCGAAACTCGTTACTCAATGATAGAAAAATTGGTTCTAGCACTAATACACGCATCCAGACGCTTGCGCAGGTACTTCTCAGGCCATGTCATCACAGTTCTCACAAATTATCATTTAGGCCAAATCTTGTCAAAACCTGATGTGGCGGGAAGATTAGCTAAATGGGCCATTGAGCTGGGAGGCTACAACATTTTTTACAGACCAAGACCAGCAATCAAAGGACAAGTTCTAGCAGACTTCGCCACTGAAGTTCCCATCGATAAAATACAAGAATGTGAGGCAATCCAGAACCCAACACCTGTTTTTGACGACAGAGTCTGGACCTTACCCACGGATGGTGCTTCCAATGATGATGGAGCAGGAGCAGGCCTCCGATTAGTCAGTCCGGATAATCATGAACTTACATATGCCATACGCTTAGATTTCCAAAGTACCAACAATGAAGCAGAATACGAAGCATTTTTAGCAGGTCTCCGTCTAGCACTCAAAATGGGGGCAAGAAACCTTGAAGCCAACGTTGACTCAAAGCTAGTAGCCGAACAAGTTAACGGTCGTTATGATGCGAAAGGGGAAGCTATGACGTTGTACCTTGAACAAGCGCGGATGTTAATCAGCCAATTTCAAACATTCAAAGTTAATCACATAAACAGAAGCGAGAACAAGCACGCTGACGCGCTAAGCAAGTTAGCTGCTACCAGCTTTAAACACTTAGCAAAGGAGGTACGCATAGAGGTATTATCCAACCCTTCCATTCATCTCAAGCAAGTAAGCGTCATAGAAATGGGAGATCCATCCTGGATGTCTCCAATCATCTTGTACCTTCAACACGGAAAACTTCCGGAAGGAAAGGCAAAAGCTCGAAAAATACAACACAAAGCAATAAATTACGAGATGGCGGATGGCGTCCTTTATCGAAAATCATTCATGGGCCCATTACTACGCTGTGTTGATAAAACAGACGCCCAATACCTAGTCAGAGAAATCCACGAGGGATTATGCGGGATACACGCGGGACCGCGCATGGTCGTGGCAAAAATAATGAGCGCCGGATACTACTGGCCAGGAATGCACATGGACGCAGTTGATCTATTAAGAAGATGCGAGGCATGTCAACGCCACGCACCAAAGACACTTCGACCCAAAAATCCGCTAATTCCCGTTACTTCCGCCTGGCCATTCCAACAGTGGGGCATCGATCTTGTTGGCCCATTTCCTGACGCGCCGGGTGCAGTAAAATTCATCATCGTCGCGGTAGATTACTTCACAAAATGGGTGGAAGCTAAAGCTTTGGCCTCAACAACAGCAATGGTAATCCGCAAATTTATATGGGAACATATCATTTGCAGATTTGGATTACCATTGCGCATTATTTCCGACAATGGTACAAACTTCGCCGCAGAAGATCTTCAAAAATGGTTCAAAGAAATGAAGATCGAGCACAACTTTGCCTCCGTTGCGCATCCTCAAGCGAACGGTCGGGTAGAAAGCGTAAACAAACAAATCGTTGACGGCATAAAAGCGCGACTTGGGACAGCGCGCAGAGGGTGGGTTGACGAACTTCCCAGCATCCTCTGGGCGCATCGAACAATGCCAAAGACTAGCACCGGCGAAACTCCGTTCAGTCTAGTCTATGGGTCTGAGGCCGTCATTCCAGCTGAGATAGGTTTACCGTCACCGCGCATGATAGCCATGGAAAAACAGAACAATGAACAAGAGCGCAGAATGGATTTGGATCTTTTGGAAGAAAGGCGCGAGAACGCCGCCATAACGGAAGCAAGGTACAAATCCAAGCTCGAAAAATATTACAATGCGCGCGTTCGTGTTTGCACCTTTGTCCCCGGCGATTTTGTCTTGCGCGACAATGAGGCTTCAAACGCTGAAAAACCCGGCAAATTAGCGCCAAGATGGGAAGGACCATACGTCATTAATGAGGTCCTAGGCAAGGGGGCATATACCCTAAAAAGGATCGATGGGACCCTAGTCCCCCGCACCTGGAACGCACAACAGTTGCGCAGGTGTTACATATGAACCAAGTCTACAAAAGCGGAAAGAACATACAGGAAATGTATTTCTTTATTATGTCTTGTATCACAAGCCTTGCGCTCATATCAATACACACATCATTTTTACTTATATCACTGTTTATTACAAATTGCATGTAATTTCTTTGGTTCGCGCGAAAACAATATGGTCAAACATTGTACACCTCATGAACAGTCTAAAACAGGCAAGCTATCGTGCCTTTTAGACAAACGTTCACACATGAGCACAATACCATCCCTCATTCGCCTTACCTATCCAAAAGCAATTATACACATGCAACATATTGTAATCCACACATACAAGAATTAAACCCTACGGGAGTAGAAGTATATCACAATATACATCATCAAAAAAGTGTAACATAAAACACTTAACAAGATCATAGCAATGATCTTCAAAAAAATTGTCCAGTACCAAAAGCTTACAAAAAGCATTAACAAAAGACGAAAACTGGTCCTAAGGTTAAACACCTAACCAGCATCGGAATCATCATCAACAACAGACACCTGCTCACTCCGACGAGTTTTCCGGCGTTGATACACTAACCGGCATTCTCCTTTTTGAAGCATCGGGAACCGAGCCATCAACCCATCGACATCCAACACAATACTAGCACCAGCAGCAACATCCGTATGCTGAAGAGCCTTGCAGTCAGAATCAACAACCGCCGGAGAAACAGGTTTGACCAGATTCTTTACCGGAGTAGTAGTGAGCGACGGTGAGCAAGAAAGAAGTATAAGACCTTCAGCAGCTTCATACACCCTAAAAACATCCAACATGAGACGAGTATGGTAAGAACGTTTCATCTTTTTTGATAAGAATCAGCTAGGAGACAAGGTATCTCAAAAATACATATATAAAGAGAACTCAACCTCGGGAAAGGAGAAACCTACCCATCATTAACTGTCAGAATTACATCACATCTAAACGGCGCTACAGGAACCAGGCTCATTTCCTCATTAATGAAATCTGACAAGCGCCACTACAAATCTCAAGACCAAAGAAAAAAATACCCACTATTACTGCCAGTTGACGTCATTACATGTCAGAACATGATTACAAATCACGTTTTTTCCTTTTCCAACAAAATAAAGCTCCCAAGAGAAGATTTCCTACGTCTCGCGCCCAAAAAAGCATTTCCCTCTCATAAGTCCAGTGCTCCACTTATTTGCATAAGTACAACACTAGACTGGGGGGACTTGAAGGGGTAAGGTCCCAAAAACCTCATAAAAAGGATTTGAGACCATACCACAAACTGGCCTTTCAACCTTTTAACCTTGCGCGGCCGCGCATTGGTCTTACAAAAGGGAGAAAATAATCAACAATTTATAGTCGCGCGCCCAAAGGAAAGCATAAAATCCTTGCGCCTTCTTCCATTAGCAAAGGATTAAAATCCTGAAGATCAATACTTCCGCCCAAATATCCAAACTTGGATATTATTTTGCCCAGACTTGGGATTTATACATCTGTGTCCACACAGTAAGGTGTCACACTAGATTATAGCAGTAATCTTCTAGAAAGAATATGATCGTGCACCACCCAGACGGTTATAACCGTCTGGACACGTGTCATTACCACAGGCATCCCTGAAACCACAACGAAAGCATGCAATTGGAGAATGATCTCCAATTAATCACTTTCCACGTGGCAATCCCCCAGCCATAGATCAAACCACGATCCGTGTGCATTCACATCGGATCGAGACAACTTAACGTGGGATCAAAGAACTTAACGGAAGAAAATATAACCGCTACGGCGTTAGCATCTTCCGTCATCTTTTCAATAACAGGTTCCCCCCCCCCCCCCAAACTCCCGGTTATAAATACAAGAACTGTTCAGGTATAAACTCAGATCACACTCACTTCTCAAATACTATCTCTTCTCCATTACCAATACTTATTCTCACACCGGAGTCGGGTCAAGGAGAGAACCCTCTTCTCCCCTTGGCGAGGCTAACGGTGCTCTTTTTTGCAGAATCACCGGAGAAGAAGTTCGGTAGCAATTGAATCAACCGAGAGAGAGCTAACCCTTTTATGCGGATTCAAACCCCCTAGATATTTCGGCTCCGACCATTTATCTAGTGTTTCTTCAACTTTATATTCTGAATGTAATATATTTATCTTTTGCTTCCGCTGTGCATTTAAATATTGTGGTTTGACTATATTGTTGCCAACTACGTCACCGTAATCCCCCACCGGTGAAACACGTGGAAATCAGGGTGTGACAGGTTGGTATCAGAGCCAACATTGAGTGAATTAAACACTAGCCTTTTTGTGTTTAATCTCAATGACATAGTAGCACATTCCTTAAAAACTTCCGAGTCTAGACTTAACATAGGAATACTCTCGATTCTAATCTGGAATTCATTGCTTCCAATTATTTTTATACATTGGATACGTCGCCAAGCGAAGAAGCTGTATTAGGATTTCTCCTCATCCGGAGCCTGGAAATGCTGAACTTCGTACCGCGACTAGGATAAAACATGCATCCAGGGAGAAAACATTCAGAGATAAGGTGAAAACTCCTTTTTGCCGAAGATCGTATCTTTAATAAATCCTTGTGAAGACATGTTTATCTTTAGTCCCTTCATGGACAACATCATTCCTTTCAAGTCCCGCTAGGGCAATTATGTACTCCTTATATCATTTTCTATGAATATAATATATCAAATAAATCAAATATTTATCCCTTTCATAATTGATCTACCAGAATAAATATTGAAAGAATCTTAAAGGGTAAAACCTAGCTTGAATGTCATTAAAGACCTAGCTATGATGGAAAAACCTGTTTAAAAGAGATTCAGGTTCTCGTTAACATCCGCAAACATGTTAACACTCCTGACGACAGTAATACGATAAAATTACACTTGTCATCTTTACATTGGGAATTTCCAACCCTTATCTAGCCTAGTAAATTAGAATCATGGCTTAAATCATCAAATGAAGATGATCATACTATAAACATCCATTAGTGATGAAATGCCTATGGGCCATACATATCGTCCTAAGGGACAAGTTACAGTTGATGTCTTTGACTCTCTGTCAACAAAAGGTAATGAAATATATTCAAACCTTAATGCCTAGATTCTATGAAATCATGGCTTATAAATTAAAACAGTCCTTGTGACTAGGCCTTTTTGCGCCACTTTAATATCCTTAATGTTTTATAACTAGGATAAATTATAATGAAAATATAACTGACAAATTAACCAATATGGTTCATATTACCAAGGTTGATGAATCGTCAAAAATTACGATTCCAAAATAACCTCTAAGTAAATAATTGTCATTATGTATGTAGCAATCGAGCTACATGGCTGGATCGGATAAGGTCAACAGACATCCGAGGGAGGATAATAATGCTCCCAGAGTTAATATAACTGGTGCGGAACTGCGGGCATTAATAGATAATGCCGTTACACAAGCTCTCGACAGACAGTATGATGAATTAAGTGATACTCACTCTAAGACTCTATCTGTGGCTCGTAGTAAGCCCCTTTCAAAATCACACGAGTCAAAGGAAGACGATGTTCGTAACTCGTCAAATCAAAAGAGTGTCCCGTCTAGACAGGTGGTGCTTTATCAAGAGGCACCAGTTAAGACCTGCTCATATAAATATTTTGTCTCTTGCAAGCCCAGGGACTTTACAGGAGAAAAAGGAGCCATCGACTGCATGACGTGGCTCGATGAGATGGACACCGTTGTAGATATTAGTGGATGTGCAGACCAAGACATTGTGAAGTTTGTTTCACAATCTTTCAAAGGAGAAGCCCTAGCTTGGTGGAGGTCACTGATCCAAGCTACGGGGAAGATCCCTTTGTACAACATGACTTGGGATCAGTTCGTTGCTCTTATCAAAGAGAATTACTGCCCTCAACACGAAGTTGAGAAAATTTAGACTGAATTCTTGGCATTAGTCATGGAGAACTTAGATTGTCAAGCGTACCTTACAAGTTTCAATACTATGTCTCGATTGGTTCCTTACTTAATCACGCCGGAACCAAAGCGTATATCTCGCCTTATTGGGGGTCTAGCCCCAGAAATAAAAGCAAGTGTGAAAGCATCAAGACCTGCTACGTTCAGGTCAGCGGCCGACCTATCGCTATCTCTTACACTTGATATAGTCAGAAACAAGGCAGCCAAAGCCTCTGAAGATGTAAAGCGGAAAAGGGAGGATGAGGATTCTCATCGCTCCGATAAGAAGACAGAGAGGAACTCTGAGGATAAGAAGAGTTCCGGGTTTAAGAAAGACAGCCAGCAGTCGGGTGAGAAGACCAGGTGTGAAACCTGTAGGAAATACCACCTGGGGAAATGCAGATTTGAGTTTCAGCCTCTACCTTGTGGGATTTGCAAGTCTAAAGAACATAAAACCTTGGAATGCAAGAATATGAAGGATTCAACCTGCTACGGTTGCAACGAAAAGGGGCATATCAAGACTAACTGCCCTAGAAATCAGAAGAAGCCCGAAGAAGCTAAGAGAACAAACGCATGAGTCTTCAGGATGAACGCCCAAGAGATGGTGCAGTATGATAAATATATAGCAGGTACCTTTCCTTATCAAGCAGTTATGCAGAATTTAGTTGCTACTGGCACATATAATTCTATAATGAATAATGATTGTTGAGGACTGTTGTCTCCGCCTGTTTAGGACTTCGGTCATTTAATGCGAGATGGAAATTTGCCGATTATACTTAAGAAAACGCTCCAACAAATCTTAGATTGATATTTGTATCTATTAGGAACTTCTCTTTTCTAATACCCTGATGACAAGCTTTCAAGCTATCCAAAATTCATCAATATAATAAAGACAGATGTGACATTGTGATCCTCTGTCAAAAAGATGATGGATTAGGTCCAAACCTTAAATGCCATTGATGGTCTTTCGTGACCTAGGCTAAACATAATGAATATATATATTAAATAACATTCATTAAGAATGTTAGTACTTTATTGGCCTGTATGGTCTATAGATACCATGGTTAATATATATTAAGGCCATCAGGATGAAGAATAAACAGTTGTTGGATTGCAGCTAAGAAATTGTTTTATTGGTGTTAGGAACCAATATCGAGTATGGTAAACTCAGATGAGACAGCCATTGATTGTGTTATGAATGATGCGACACATGCCAATGATGCTACGACTGTGAGCGTTAGAATTTCCGCAGGTGTTCTTCAAACTGTGATAGACGCAACTGTTGGGAAGGCTGTGAAAAAGGCTATGAAAAAGTTCAAGGAACCCCAGGCTACTCACTCCAAATTTTATCTAGGACCACATTTCCTTACTCATAAGGAGGATCTTGTTCGTGCCTCAATTGCAAAAGATGAGCTAAAAAGGAAAAGGGAGGAAAATAACTCCCAGAGCTCTATGAAGAAGAACAAACAAAAGTCCAACCAGAAACCAGTATGCAAGACCTGCAAGAAACACCATTATGGAAAGTGCAGGTTCGAACCAAAATCCCAATCACAACCAAGGGTTTGTGGGATCTGCAAATCAGGGGAACATAAAACGTTGGACTGCGAGGACATGGAGAATGCAGTCTGCTTCGGCTGTAATGAGAAAGGCCACATCAAGACCACGTGCCCTAAATATGTCAAAGGAAATGCGGCTAAAGAAGGAAAGCCTAAGAATGGAAACGCCTAAATACCTGAGCTAGTTCATAAATAATGGCCTCAGGTACTTTCCCTAACTCTTTATCAGAAATTTAAATGCTAAGAGTTTTTATTTTGGTTCGGATACCAATAAATCCTTCATAAACGATAGGTATAGCAAGCTTTTAAAAACGTTTCATAAAACCCTATATATTAAGCGTAAGGTAAAACCTACGGGTAGAAAATTCACAGGAACCATTCCTTCTATTCCTGTCGGAAATCTTCAATCATAAAGTCCTAATGTACCCTCTCTCCAGATAAAGTACAACATCCTATAAAATTCATATCCCTTTGATCTCCATTAATTTCGAATACCAAATGGTATGACGAAAGCGCCATATGAGGATTTGTGTATCCTAATATGTTCCATAGATTGCTTCCATGCCTGATCAGTATGGGGGTTTAATGCATGGAACCACAAGGATATTCAAATAAGCATATGGTACCAAAGTCAACCAGTAGTATTCAGAGAGGATATCTAGAAAATGGAAAAAAAATTTTTCTTTTTCCAAGTAAGTGTCTTTGATTAAATCTGTGGACTCGTACATGAGTCACTCATTTGACACAAGCAAGGATGGATGAACTGGAGCCTGAGATTCGGAAAATCTCTGTAATCTCCTTGTATCTCGATTATCTTCTCCTGAGACTACCCTGTTTGCCTCCCGAGAGGCGAGTAGAGTTAAGATTTATATCCTATTTAGGGCTGCATCATTATTACGAATTCTCCAAGACAGCTAGTACCATTATAGGAAAGGGTCGAAAACCCTGATTAAGTAAGTTTTGAAATAGAGGATTCATGTAGTCTAACTCAATATTCCGAGAGTTCGGTATAGTTAATTAAGTAAGACGGTTCATTCTGCTTATGCATTATTACCACAACCCTAAAATAGGCATCGATCAGGAAATTCCATCAACTGCCTAGGATCGCCGATTTATTCGACTAATGACAAGGATTAGCTATTCCCTGAATTTAATTAAGTAGTGGTTGGAATAACCATCTTACCTTAAGATAAGCTTTCTATAATGATTGATATATAAGCATCAAGGCTGCTCCTTTGGAGACCTTGTATAGGTAGAATGTTAAACATCTATTGTTGGGACAATAGATTGGTAAGCCCAATATTCAGGATCTGAAAGTTGCATTGGAAAACAACAAATAAGATCATACAAATCCCTAATCATCTGAAAGAAGCCAATATTCGGCAGAGAATCAAGGAATCTTGCAAGTTCTAGATGCCTAAAGTCTGTTGAACAGTTTTCTTTTATTTGATCCGCCTGTGGATCCTTTACTTTCTGTTGTAATACTTTGGCATTACTTTATATTCGGAATGTAATATATTTATCTTTTGCTTCCGCTGTGCATTTAAATATTGTGGTTTGACTATATTGTTGCCAACTACGTCACGGTAATCCCCCCACCGGGCCCACCGGTGAAACACGTGGAAATCGGGGTGTGACACTAGAGTAGTTTGGTTGCAAAATACGCTTAAATGCGCATTTTGACCGAAACTACGACTCGTCACTACGCCTAGTCAACATGGTAATCAGTAGGCATAGTCACTAGGGACTATAACCATCGTGATTACACTCACGTTGCGAAGTTCAAATGAACTTCTCGTTGACCATCTCGTGGTCAAAGCTGAAAGTCAAACATTGTTTGACTTTTAAGCTAGAAAGTGATAAAAGAACGAAAGAGGACTTACAAAGTGTCTAAATAGATTTGGTTCCAAGTATTCTCAGGTAGGTAGTGAATAATCACAACCACTTAGAGAAATCTCAGACCAAATGTGAGGAAAATGAATGAGGGACATGGCCTTATATAGTTTTTCGCAAACCGTTAGGATCATTTCTTGGAGAAGAGGGAATGATCTAGGCGATACAAGTGTTAAAGACTGATTGGGGGACTTGTTCTCCACACAAACCAGCCCATAACACTGAAAACCATTGATCAAAACCATCAAAATCGAGCTAAATGACCAGATTCAATGTTTCTGTCTGCAACACTGACACGGGCCGCGTAAGGATATGGCTAGGCTCATGCGGGCCGCCTGGGCCACTTTGGCGGATTGACAGTTTTAACCCATGAACTTGTAAAACTTGCATTTCGGCTCATTTTTTACACGTTTAAGCCCCGTTAACCTCATTTCAAGGCTCTAAAATGAAGTTAAAGTATTGGGAACTCAAAAAATACTCAAAAACATCTCGGATGTCGGTTCATTTCGTCATACGATCGCATTGTTCGCTTAATTACGACGGAAGTCGTAACGAACACAAAAACGATCCAAATTAAGCGACGAATGGAAATTTTATCATGCCAATCACTAAAATAAAATATTTTAATGATTACATAAATTTTTGGATGTCCGGATATATTCAGAACGTAAGATATGCGCAAAAATACAAACTTGTGCACTTTTTGACGCTTTCAGTCCCTAAATGACCAATAAGTTTATTTTTGCGCACCAAACACCTCAAAGCCTATTTCTAAGCTATGTAAAGGATATTTAGGGCATATTTAACTTATGATCAAGTTACGGAATGTTCGTTACTATACAAATCGATATAGTTTCGCAGTTTGACACAAATAGTCCCTGCGATCGAACAAACTTGATTTCAACACACCAAACCATCCAAAACTTATTTCTAAGTTATGTGAAGGTTATTTAAGGAATGTTAAGCCTATTTCACTATCCCGGAGTGTTTGTCGCGTTAAACTGACTGCGTTTACGCACCAGTTTGCGTATAACTTTCCAGAAAGCGATTTAAAGCTTGAAATCGAATCGAATCAAATTGTAAAATCACCAAACACAAATACACACATAAAACACATATAGTAACACCATAGCACATTGTATTATTGATAACTAACATTGTTTTTCATAGTTCATCGATTAAAGAGCACAGTTGTCACAGCTAAGTTAACTAAACTAGTGAAAATAACAAGATTACGTTATTTCAAGTTGCACTATGTCGTATGAGATACGTAGACAATTAGTAACCAAAAAGATGTTACCATACTTTTCTGGTAATACTAACAATTGGTTAAAAGTATAAGTAAGGTTTAAAAGATTTCTCAGATCAAATACATTGAGTTTAAACTCAGTGAATTATGTAAGAAAAGGTTTCGAGGACGAAACCTCTTTAAGGGGGGTAGACTTGTAACACCCCCCTTAATACTAAAAGACGGGTAAAGTACCGTTAGGGGTAAAAATAACCCGGTGAATATTAGGACATTTTTTATATAAATAAGCCTGATATTAAATAAAAGCTGAACGAAAGCTTTTGTAGGAATAAAGTTTATAGAAGGCCCGAGTTAACGGGACTTAAAATAAACTTAGTCGTAAATTCCCCGAACTCATTAAATTAACTAGGAATGTTTAACCTAGTTTAAAAAGTGGTAATGTTGTTAGAAGTTAAGTGGGTTGTGACCTATTTAACAAACTAACCAAACAAGAAGGACCAAATGCGGGTAAATGGAAAGTTAAGTTATAAAGAGAAAAACTTAAAAATAAAACACACATTCAGTAAGTGTTGTGGGTGTTCTGATCGACCAGAAGCATCCCCAGGAGCTTCAAAACCCTAGCTTCACTATAATCATCAAATTGAAGGTCCAAATGGAGTCTAAATTCACAATTGAACATGGATTAATGATCACCCAAGCTAGGGGGTCATAAGGTATGTAAAATCTTGATGTTTGGTAAAGTTGTAAAAATTGGATAATCATCCTAATCGCGAATTAGGCATGGATTAGAGAAGCTATGGCTAGATTAGTGATGTATACTTGCTTAGGAACGAAACCCTAAGTGAAAATCATACATAACATGCTATGAATTGAAGGATTTGATGAATTAACACACTTAGATAAGTGGGTTTTAATGTTATGATGAAATTGATGATATAACTATGCTTAGAATCAACATGCATGATAAATAATAGAAGGTGTTTGATTAAACCGTGAATTTGGGTACAAGATCATACTTTTCACGAAATGGGTTTTGTATGATATAAAAGAATTGATGTTATCGTGATATAGATGCTTGAAATCATGTTACCTAGTAGTTAGTGTGTAAAAATTTGATTTCATTAAGAGTTCGAATGAAATGCCTAAGCGAAATTCAATAAACCAAATGTGCATTGAATAAGTTGACAAGTCGATTGACTTTAAAAAGTCAAACTGACCAAGTATATGATCGAATGATAAATTCGATATATGAAGCATAGGATGGAATAGTCGTAAATGATTATGACTAACCTAACCATCTTACAATTACAATGATAGTTTGACGCTTGGCAAGCTAGGTGAAAGCTTGGGGAAGGAAGCGGGTCAAACGAATCAAGAATGAAGGAAAAGCGTAATTTGGATGCAAGGTAAGTATATCTTACACTAACCATATATTTTAGAATATCCTTTTTGTCGTATTAATTACGAAAAAGACAAATACCTAATTGAGATATGGTGTTCCGGTGTGTAGACGTACGGAACAAGAAAATTAAGTATGACAAGAAACCATAGTGATGGCTAAAAATGAGTTAAATCGGTAATTCGATCATATTATGACGAATGAAACATGTACTTTTAATGGTTACCATATAAGGTAAATCATAATAACCAATAAGAGCAAAATGGTAAATTTGGTCACACGTTGACCATAACAGTTAGTTTTGAAAGACAATTATGACGTAGGCCATAATAGGCCAAAAAGTGTTAAGAAATGAAATTATAAGTAAAATGACCGCACAGTGTAAACCGGAGCGAGTCATATATATGAGGTGGTAATAAATGTCATCTCGCTAATATAATCGGTCATTTAGACCAAACCGGTCAAAAGGTGAAATTATCACCCTTTGACAATATCGACTAATGGGTTGTCGAGTTGTATGAATTTAAGAAAATAAATAGCACATTGATGTTTACATCGCTATCACTTAGCAGCCACTAAGGCAAGGTATAGAAACGGGTCAATATATCGATCCGAGCCAGGTATGTATAATGATACAACTCAGCATGTAGAATTTGGAGTTCTATAAGAGTTAGACAAGGTTAAAATAAAATATTTGGTTATCTTTTAGGTAAACCGAATGAGTTGAGTTATGATTATAATGTTTTAGAAATATATTGGTTTCTAAATAAGATTATAGTAAAAAGGTCAGATTTTGGGTCAAACAAGTATTTAAAAGTCCTTCGTCGTAAAAGAAGGGTGAAAATTGACCAAAAAGCCCTTATAAGCTAAATTGAACAAATGACCTATAAAGGTTGTTTGAAAACGAGCTTTATGAGTAAATAAATACTTAGAATAAGTATAGAATGTGAAAGATGTAAATACTTGGGTCAAATGGCTAAATAGGAGTCTTTGCCGTAAAACAATGATCCGAGGGGTAAAACTCGGAACATATGGATTTCCACATCTAATCCACCCCACATATAGTTGTGGTGGAAGATTACTTGATAAGAAATGTAGGAATATGATGCTAGAAATGAAGGAAAGCGGTTTTAAGCTTTAAAGTGCTTAAATACCCTTAATGGGTCAAAATAAGCACTTGATCGTTGTTGGGATTGAACCCTACCAGAGGAACAGATAATGAAGCCAAAACCGGATCACAACAATGGATTCACAATAAGCAGCTGTTTACTATAAACTTTCCCCTTGACTGTGGCTCCAACATCTGACATACTCCAAAGTACTGCCTTTACCAACAACTGCTGACCTACAACTGCTGATCAAGTCAAAGACTGGTGAAGACTAAAGCCCTGCTGCCCAATCTACTGCCTTGAGTCAAGCACTGCTGATCATGACAAGCACTGCTAGGTTCACAGCAGTGGAAGGATGCAACAACAGTTTTACTTATCTTGTGTATTGTAATGTAACATAAGTAGTTAGCAAAGCAGTAGTTGTTTAGATCAGTAGATAGAGTTTGTTAGTTTGTTAGATGTCACTTTCATTATGACGTCAGCTGAGATGACTCAGTGGTTTGGTTTGCCTATAAATGGAGCAGTACTGAGTACTGTTACATTTGATCGTTTTGGGTGAGTTCTTCTCCTCAATTCAATCCTTTCATCTTGTGCAACCAACCTTGGGGTATCAGGCTGAGGGGGAGTTTAGTATTGTAAGCATGCTTGTAATCTTTTGACTTGTATTATAATCATTCGACTCAATTTGAAGCATGTGTTTATCAAACTATTCTCTTCTTTGATTGTGTTTACAAAGTTTGTATTTATTTCCGCTGCACTTTACGTTATTTCATATTCTCTGAATGTACAAATTATACAAACAAACACAATCATGAGAGCCTCCGATCCTAACAATTGGTATCAGAGCTTGGACAGTCAAATTCGATCTAACAATCAATTTGACGTAATAGTTTAGCTCAAAATTCATTGATACTAAGGTTGGTTGTATTTAGTTGAAAAACAGAGCAAAGAGAAATCATGTTCAAAATGACTATTCTAAAAGCTCTGTAAAACAACCAAGATGTCATAAGATTCACAAATTTCAAACGATAAGTGACGTCATGCACCAATCACCCATAGCTGTCAGATCCGGAAACATGCCTAGTAACTATGGTATGATTATCGTCAATCAAAAATTTGATCTCAACTGTTGTTATGAAATTTGTGATGATTTCATCATATTTTGAACCTCAGATTAACAAAACCTATGTTCATATAAACATTAGTGTTTTGCTAACATAGAAAGAGGGAAATAAAGCTTTAGTCATGAAATCTTATGTGTTAAAAGGCAGGTTGAGGTTCTTTAAAGGACTAAATCAACCCTGTCAAAACACATTAAGAAAATCAGGGGTCAAAACAGTCCAAATCATACGTAGTGTGATATTTGGTAATAAAACATGTACAAATGTGGCCAGATCTCAAAACATTTCTGAAAAATGATTCTGGATTAAGTATTTCCTCAATAAAATCTCCCAGTAAGTATCTTCTGTACTTATGAATGGGAAGGGGAAAAAGGGAAGAAGAAATTGAACAAAACTCAAAAGTGTGTTTATCTCAAAACTTTTGAAGTCAAAAGAAAAGAGTATAAACATAAAACACTTTAGACAAATTGTTCAAAATTGGGAAAAGAGTGGTCATAAAACAATTATGTGCATTCATTGATTCAGGGAAGTTCAGGTAATAATAGTATCCCAGTGATTGAACTTAGAAGAGGACTTTACAATCATTTGATACGAAAATGGTTCCAAACAGTGGTCTTAAAAGCTTGAGAATGATATGATTGTGAACTTATTCGAAAAGTTACCAGATTCTTTTGGTATTGTTTTTGAAAACATCCTATAATTTTTTCTAAGATGTTTTTCTCCAATAAAGCCGGATATATTATTTTTTTAATAATAATATAATTTGTACTTTTACTCTTTTTGATAGTAAAAGTTGCGTCTCTGGTCAGGATGTAATTCCCTTATTTTTGTGTGAAATTACTTTCCTAAAACTGATCAAAAGGAAATGTTGCACATGTTAAGGTCATATTAAGCTCAAGTCTGTTTACCACAGATCTAAAATTGATTGCAATTTGATTTTAAACTACTGAGACACTCATGTTCTAGTTCAAATAATTAGACACAAAATGAATAGCCTTGGTAAAGAAGTTCTCATCATCTGGAATGCTAAACCACTGTCAGAAGATAACGAACATGTGGTAAACCTTGAGCAAAATTTCCTAGAAAAACTGCTGACAAATTAATCTTGATAATCTGCATCTAAAATGTAGTTGTTAAGTATAGCATTTCTGTAGAATAATAACCTTGAACAGATGTTGGACATGATATTGTGTTTACACAAGACAAAATCAATCTCCACATCTAAACAAGCAGATGCTTAAATTTTGACTGTTAAAAGTTCAACCACTACTGCACTAATAG
Organism: Helianthus annuus; assembly: GCF_002127325.2. NCBI lineage: Eukaryota > Viridiplantae > Streptophyta > Magnoliopsida > Asterales > Asteraceae > Helianthus > Helianthus annuus. The sequence continues at coordinate 27,483,167 of NC_035447.2, forward strand.
TTGTTATGCTAATGGTCTTTCATTTTTGTTTTCAACCACTGATTTTCCCTTAACTACTGCTGTGTCTGAACATCTGCTTTCTAAAGTCTGTCCACTGCTTAAAGTCAACCCCTGCTCTTTCATTTCCTTGATAAACACTGTTGTATAACATCAGTGTTCTATCCACTGATGTGCTATCCACTGATAGTTAAAATCACCCATTGATCCATTTATTACCGTTGTAACTACTGATGGTTGATCCATCAGTGGCTCCCAAAACAACTGTCTTCCATTATTTACTTTTCCATCAGGGGCTGGCACGTGGTCAGTCTTTAGTCGTCAGATCATTATAACCGCTGCCACGTCAGTATTTACTTTTTACCAAAATAAAACCCTGATCAAAACCCCAAACAGGGTTTCACTGTTGAATTGAATTCCAAACATTCTCTTCACAAAGGAGTTTCCCACTCATAACTCCAAAAACATTCTTCGATCTTCTTCATCAAAAAATGACGAAATCAAAGTCAAAATCAAAATCAAAACCATCTTCTTCCTCCGCTTCCACAGACGCCACTCAAATGGCCGCTGAACCCATTGAAATCCCACTCAAATCTCCTCACAATTATTTGGGTCTACTCACAAAACCCACTTCCACAAACACATTCGACTCCATCATCGACACCTTATCTGCGTCAAAGTACAAAACTTTGATAACAGCAGATGCTCCCATTTACCAAGAAACCCAGAGAGAGTTCTGGAAAAATGCTACCCTTGAAAAACAAGGAGACGTTGTCAAAGCCATTAACTCCTCTATACAGGGCAATGCCATTCAAATCACACCTCAATCCATCTCAGAAGTCTTTAAACTCGATGATCAGAAAGGTAAAACTTCTTTTTCTAAAACCGAGTTGAAAAATGATTTCTTGAACAGGGGGTATGCAGAACAACCAAAAAGTGATACCTTACAAAAAGGCTATTTCCCTTCTGCACCTAGGTTTTTATTTCACACCCTGTTGATGTGTGCTTCAAATAAAACAACATCTTTCAATGAAATACCATTAAAAATTCAATGTCTGGGATATGCTATTTTAAACAATGAAAATTATAATTACTCCCAGGAGATTTTTAATGACATGGTGAAACATGTTGATAGCAAATCATTCTTGCTTTTTCCAAGGTTTTTAAGCTATTATTTTGAACAAAAAAATTGAAGAAAAAGATAAAAATTTGCTTAAGCAAGGAAACTATTTTCAAATAAACGGTTTAACACCTGAGACTTTCTCAAGGATGTTAACCCCTTCAACAACAAAAGCAGAGGTGCCTGAGCAGAATTTAGCAGTTACAACTGCTCCTCAGGTATTGGCTGCTGAGCCCACTGCTCCAGGTGATCAGAGCAGCACACCAACTGTTCTGAAACCCACATCTGCCACCACCAAAAAGACCAAAAAGAAAACATCCAGAAAGCCCCCCAAACCCAAAACAAAGGCACCTCTGGAAGATGAGATCCCAGAGCAAATGTCCGTGACAACACAAACGTCACCAATAACCACTGCTGCTACTTCCTCACAGCAGTTGGAAGAAAGATATCCACCCTTGCCTCAAACTCCTCTTGCATCCTCACAAAAGGATCAGGTTGTAAACACAGGGACCCCACAATATGAAGCTCTGGGCCCACTCAGATCCATCTTCCATAGTCCTGATCCCAAGGACATGTCTCTTTCAACTCCCTTACCTTCACCCCCCATTACCACCATCCATTATACCTTTGTTGCATGCAGTTGGTATTACTCAGACACAAACCAGTTCCTCTCAAACACCTACCACTGAGAGTATACTCCCACAAGTGACTGGGTCTGATGCTGATATCTCTGTTATCCCATCAACAACTGAGGAGGTTACACTGCAGGGGTTACAAGTAATTCCTGTCAGTAGTTCAAGTGGAGCAGCCATTACAAATGTTGAACCCACTGGTTTACATTGGGACAGTGGTTACATTCATAAGACTCCCTTGAAGGCAATTTCTTCAATAGCACCTCTGAGAACCACCAGTGAGTTTGTTATGCCCACTGGTACCTTTACAAGGTTAACAAGTGCTGAAGGAAGAAGTCCCCAGTACCAAGAACAAGGGGCATCAATGAATGAATTTTGGGATTCAGTTCCTAAGTCATACAATGGTAAAACCACTGCTGGTGGGGATTCAGATGATCCCGTTAACTCGGGTGATGATTCAAAATATCAGGAATTGACGGGCAGAGTTGAAAATCGGGAGACCTCAGTTGCTGAAATAAAGGACATGGTGCAACAGCTGTTAAAAGCTCAAAAAGCACAATCCACTACTGCTCCAGCTCAAGCACCTGCACAACCTGCACCTGCTGCAAATGAGCTATGGAACATGTTCCAACCACTGCTGGAAAGACAAAAACAGATGGCTGATCAGCAGCATGCTATACATGTACAAAAGCTGACAAACATGGTGGAATCAAGGTTCAAAGATACTCAGGCAGACATCAAAGCTATCAAAGCTCATATCCAAAGTGCCTCTGGGAAAATTCCTACCACTGTCCTCTTCATGAATGAACCCTTCCCAGATAATGCCAAAAAGGGGGAGAAGATCAAGTGGAAGAAGAAAGGATTGATGATGGCATTTACATTGAGCCAGAAAAGAATAGCCAAACTAAAGCTGCAGTATCAACACACACTACATCACCACACACCACCACAACCACTGCTACACCATCATCATCATCATCATCTGTGATTACAGCACCAAAACCAAATTCACCATAAAAAACAGCCACCCCACCATCACCTCCTGCCAAAAAGCAGAAGACAGCAGATGTTACAACATCTGCTGTAATAACAACAGTGGTTGAAACACCAGTTGTTTCAACTGCTGTTAGTCAATCATTCATCACCACTCAAACCACTGCCATTACAACCCCTGCTCAAAAGCAGAAGACATCTGCTGACATATCAGTAGTTGTAGTGACAACAGCGGGTGGAACACCAGTTGTTTTAACCACTGTTAGTCAACCATCCACCACTGCTCTCACCATTCCTACATCACAACCAAAATCCATTTCATCCACAAAGCTTTACACCAGAAAGAGAAAAATTACTCAGGCAAATGAGGACAAATATGATCCAAATGCTGCAAAATATCCGATGGAACTGGAAGCTGTGAAAAATGAGATGAGACAATTTTACACTGAAGATGATCCTTCAAACAGAAGATTCCCTTCACTCATAGGCTTCATAGTCCCAGAAGATATAGATGAATATCTTGAGCTTAAAGCAAGGCAGGCTAAGATAAGAGCCAAGATTGAATGTGAAGGTCAAAGTGATGAAGCCATCTCTGAAAAACTGAAATTCTTGCTCTCAAAAGTTAAGCAGATGGAAGATTTTGCACAAGAACTAAGCAAAGAAAAGGCTGATCAACGAAATAAATTAAGAAAAAAATATCTTGCTTATATCATGAAAGAAAAATTCTATCATGCTGAAGAAAAACAGTTTGAAGAATGGCCAATAGTTGCTTTAAAGCATGAGGCAAATAGGATTGATAGAATCAAAAACGATCCTAGAAAGAAGAAGACTGCTCCAAATTGTAGCAAATACAGAAAGCTCATTGCTGACCTAACATCTGAGTACAAGAGAAAGAAACAGGAGCTGGTGGATGCAAAGGTGGACACTGCCACTGCCATAGCAAAATGGTCAAAGCAGCATACTGATGAAGCTTATGAAAGGCTTAAGAAAAGAAGGATAACTGTCTCAAACACTTCAAAGAATCCTGACTACAAAAAGCTTGAACAACAGATTGAAAATCTCAAAACACTGCTCACATCAGCTGATAATCCTATCCTTATGTCAAATCAAGAAGAAGGAAAACAGTTGTCTAGTGAAGAAGTAAAGGAAAAGGAAGCTGAGTACTTCACAGAAACCATCAAGAAAATGGGTCTAAAAGAAGAGAGCTCAGTAAAACTTCAAAACCTTTTCAAAAAGGTATTAACCAAGCCTGCATCACCAAGCACTTCAGAAATATCAGACATTGAGCTAGATCAACAAAAGAGACAAGAGCAAATTGAAAAGGAAACTGCAGAAGATGTAGCTGCAGCAAATGATGTCATTGAGAAGGCCCTCAAACAAATGTCTGATAGCTTACAACTTTTCACAAGGCCAACATCTCCAAAATCATCAGGAAATAAATCTCTCCCAAGAAACCCATTAGGATTAAAAGTACTAAAGTGGACTAGGGAACTTTTGATGAGAAATAAAATCCAGAATAATGAAGGGTTTTGGCATTATCTGTTCCAGGGGGAGATTATTGGGATTGAACCCTACCAGAGGAACAGATAATGAAAGCCAAAACCGGATCACAACAATGGATTCACAATAAGCAGCTGTTTACTATAAACTTTCCCCTTGATTGTGGCTCCAACATCTGACATACTCCAAAGTACTGCCTTTACCAACAACTGCTGACCTACAACTGCTGATCAAGTCAAAGACTGATGAAGACTAAAGCCCTACTGCCCAATCTACTGCCTTGAGTCAAGCACTGCTGATCATGACAAGCACTGTTGGGTTCACAGCAGTGGAAGGATGCAACAACAGTTTTACTTATCTTGTGTATTGTAATGTAACATCAGTAGTTAGCAAAGCAGTAGTTGTTTAGATCAGTAGATAGAGTTAGATGTCACTTTCATGGTGACGTCAGCTGAGATGACTCAGTGGTTTGGTTTGCCTATAAATGGAGCAGTACTGAGTACTGTTACATTTGATCGTTTTGGGTGAGTTCTTCTCCTCAATTCAATCCTTTCATCTTGTGCAACCAACCTTGGGGTATCAGGCTGAGGGGGAGTTTAGTATTGTAAGCATGCTTGTAATCTTTTGATTTGTATTATAATCATTCGACTCAATTTGAAGCACGTGTTTATCAAACTATTCTCTTCTTTGATTGTGTTTACAAAGTTTGTATTCATTTCCGCTGCACTTTACATTATTTCATATTCTCTGAATGTACAAATTATACAAACAAACACAATCATGAGAACCTCCGATCCTAACAATCGTAAACGGGTTTTAATTAAGTAAGAAACCCGTGACTTATGATTAATATGATAGGAGATATTGAAATTATGAATCTCATGAGTTTATAGATCAAATAAACATGTTTGTTTGATAAAAACACAAACGGGTCAAAATTTGGTAAAAAGGGTAGTAAGTCGAAGACTTAAAAGTCTGAAATTTTATTAATCCGGATGTTGGATTTTAACTCCATGAGATGGAGAATTAAATTACGGACCCGTAGGAAAAAAAATCAGGTAAAACGGATTAAAAAGGAGAGAGTTATGCTCGTTTCCGTGAAATCGGGTTATGCTGGGAATATGCAGCAACCAGCTTCAACATTCTGTCGAAACAAGGCCGTGGCGTAGCGCCACGGACATACCCTTTTGCCGTCGCGCGTGGCGACGGCCTAAATGCTGAAAATTTTGATTTTTTTATTATTTCGATTATTTGACCCAATTTCCTTGTTGTACTTGTTATTTAACTATCAAAACTGACTTCTAAGTTGGTTTTGATCATAGGTGAATGTCGAGAGTCCCGGATGAAGATCAAGTGGCGAGCAAGAACCGAACACACGTTAAATGAAGCTTCCGCGTCAAATCTTGAGTTGTTTTGCTAAAAGTGAATTATGTAAACATTTATAAACATACTTTTGAAATGTTGTAAACATATGGGAATGTTAGTATGACAAATTTTTGTAAAGTCACATTTTAGCATTTGAAATGTGTATCTTATTATTAAAATCTTGATAAATTGAGACGGGCGTTACACTTTCCATGAGATTTGTGACGAAAAACTTGGTAATACAACGTTGGATGTTGTCCGGGATTGGATTCTTGTGGCGAGTCGCCATTAGGTTTTTTTCACACACTATTTATGATGTGATATTTTTTTCTTGTATCAATGTATTTGTATTAACTAATGAATATATCGTAAATTTTAATAATTCAATAATAATTCAATAATAATAATAATAATAATAATAATAATAATAATAATAATAATAATGTTATCATTTAAACTTAGTGTTGTTAAGTGTTAAATGAGGTGTGATTATTACTTATTACGTTAAAACAAAAACTAATCATGAACAGATTCAAGACGTTGACGCTCATAGAATTAATGTACATAAGTAATTCTTTGGTTCGACGTTGTTGAACCATGGCTATTAATGGTTATGATAATTATATATATGATTGTATCATGTTACACATGTACATATCTTATATTTTATTTGTTTATTTGTTTATTTGTTTCAACTTTCACATTTGTGCTTATATAGTTAATTGGCACGTATTAGTTTTGTTTATTATCTGTAATCTGTTTATATCTATGTATGCATTCATGCAACCTTGTATCTACTAAATTAAACCATGATGGTTTGTTATGCATATATGCTTATCTTTGAATATACTGGTTTTGTGTTTGATTTGTTGTCTAAAATAAATGGTTTGACAAACGCTCAGGTTGTTAGTAGGGCCAATTATTCTTAAAAAACATAACTTGTCAACTTTTAATTTCACTATTTTCAATGTTATGAATAAACTATGAAATTGAACAAAGAACTTAAATTGACGATTGAATCTTATTATTGATGAACTAACAAATTGATTACAAACGCTATATCAAGCCCTAATTCCCAAACTAGTTGTTAACCTCCTATTAAAAAGCATACTTTCAAGTTGACATTATTACCCCCGTTCTCTCACTTATTCAAACACTACACTACTTGAACCAACTTTATATAAAAACATAATAAGTCACTCTACCTATCTCATACTCGTTGACTTCCAGCTAGTTGACCAACTCAATTTTGACCTTTATTTCTTACAATCTCCACCTTAAAGTCACAAATTGATTTTAATTCAATCCCAAGCTGTTTACACAGAACTCAAACTTGGATCCTGGTAATGCTTGGTTAACATATCAACATGATTTTCTTTGGCATGTATCCAAATAATCTTCACTTCTTTTGAATTGACCATGTCTCTTAAAAAATATAGCTTGTCATTTATGTGGTTGGTCATCTTATGCAACATACTATTCTTTGATAATTGCATTGCCCCTACATTGTCACAATGAGCTTTTGAATCTTGTACATCAATTCCATACCTTCAACCACATTGACTCTTTTACCTCTCCAGTCAATGCAATGGATTCTGCATTTTTTAGGACAAGGCAAGAACATGTTACAATTGTACCTTCCAACTTACATCATTGCCTAACACAAGAAACACATATCTTGTGATGGACCTATTATTATCTATGTCTTTTGCATAGTCAACATCAACATAAGCTGTGACTATATTACCCCTGCAATCACTAATTGTTTTGAAAATTGATCCAACATTCTGAGTACCTTTTAAATATCTTAGAACCGTTTCACTACTTCCCAATAATTTTCTCTGGATCAACAATGAATCTACGTACCAAACTGATAGCATAACCAAGATTTGGTCTTGTACAAACCATCAAATACATTAAACTTCCCATTGTGTTAGCATCGAGAACTCTTTCCATGTACTTTCTTTCTTCCCCTGTCTTTGGTGAATCAGTACTTGAAAGCTTGAAATGAGAAGCCATAAGAGTCTTTACTGCTTTAAAATCTGTCATTCCATAATTGTTAAGCACTTTCTTGACATAAGATCTTTGAGTAACTTTTAAGTGCCTCAAACTTCTATATCTTTTGATTTCCATACCCAAAATCTTCCTGGCCTTCCCAAGCTCTTTCATACTTAACTCTAACATAATCAACTTCTTTGTTGAATCAATTTTGTTTTTATCCTTGCCTACTATAAGCATAACATACACATATAGCAGCAAATAGACAAACTTACCCTTATCATATTCCTTCTAATAATCACAAGTGTCATAAGGGCTTCTAATAAAACCATTACCTACAATATAGTCATCAAATCTCTTGTACCACTGCCTTGGAGATTGTTTTAATCCACACAATGGCTTCTTTAATAAGCATGTCTTTTTTTCATGTCCTAAAACTTCATACCCTTTTGGTTGAGCCATAAACATCTGTTCTTCTAAGTTACCATGCACAAATGTTGGTTTGACATCTAGTTGTTCTAATTCTAGATCAAAAGAAGCAACTAATGATAGATTTTCCCTTATAGATATGTTTAACTACATGAGAAAAAGTCTCATTATAGTCAATCCCAACCCCTTAAGTAAACCCCTTAACAACTAACCTGGCTTTCTACCTTGTATCCACCCTTGGTTAAACACCTTTTTTTACTTTATAAACCCATTTACAAGACACCTTTTTCTGACCCTTAGGCTTATCCACCAAAATCCAAGTTCCATTTTTATTTAAAGAATCCATTTCCTCAACCATTTTTTTACACCACTTAACTTTATCACCTAAACAATTGCCTCTTCAAATGTTAGTGGTTCAAAAATACCTTCAATTTTCTGAAGCCACAAAGGCCTCGTTAGAAATATCTTCATTGTTTCTCACCTTTAAAGACTTAACAACTTTTTTTGGACCTATCTCTTACCAAAATGTAATCTTGTATATCTGGTTCAGATTGACTAACTTCACTTGTACCACTGGTACTAAATCCAAGTTGACTACTCTTTACTTGATGTTGAACTAGATCCACCTCAATTTGAATAGCATTTTTCACTAAGATTTCATCATTAACTGTTTTTTCAAAAACATCTTTATACAAAATTCTTTCTCTACATTCAACATTCCTACATACAATAACATTTGGACTGGTTGTCTAACCTCCAAGGCCTATATCCCTTAACACCTTCTGACTATCCCAGAAGTATGCACTTTTTGCTCTTGGATCCAACTTGTCTTCACTTACATGTGAATATACCAATGACCCAAACACCTTCAAATCTACTCAGGCTTTACACTAGTCCATATTTCCATAGGTGTATTCATTTTTATTGCAGATGAATGACATCTATTGACCAAATAAGCTACAGTTGACACAACTTCTCCCCATAACTTCTTAGGCAATCCAAAAGTTACGAGTATGCACTTTACCCTTTCTAATTCATTCTTTCCACAAGACCATTTTGTTGAGGTGTACCAGGTACTGTCAAATATCTTGCTATACCATTGACTTCACAAAAATGATTAAACTCACCACTACAGAACTCCAACCCATTATGTGTTCTAAGCTTTTTCAACTTTCTATTTGTTTGATTTTCTACCATTACCCTCTATTCTTTAAAATTTTTGAAGGTATCACTCTTATGCTTTATGACATAGATTCACAATCTTATAGAGTAATATTTTATGATACATAGAAACACCTACCCCCACCAAAGTTTATGTCCTTGCAGCCCCCCACAAATCAGAGTGCACATAGTCCAAAATACCCTTTGTAACATGTTTACCCTTACTGAATTTCACTCTTTTTTATTTTCCTAGAACATAACTTTCACAGAATCTGATGTCACAATTATTTAAATCACCAAGAACTTGTTGTTTAGTTAACTCAACAAGACCTTGTTGACTTATGTGCCTAGTCTCTTGTGCTATATGAGGGCTTCTACATTACCTTCTCCAACATTGACATTATTCCAATATTTACAACTTCACCATCTAACATATATATGTTGTTGTCTTTTCTAGTACCATTTAAAAGTATTATAGATCCATTTATTACTTTAGCTTTACCATCTTTCAAAAAGGACAAGAAAAAAGATCAGGTTACAGCTCGTAGGCTATCAAAGAGGGTATAACCTAGATATAAGACAAAATAGGTCGTCACTAGAAGAAAAGTCAAGGTAGGACCTCATTAGTGAGGGTACGGCCCGTACCGTACCGTCGTCAAGACCCTAAAAGCACCGCCTATATAAACCTGGACGTTGGGAAACCCTAAAAAGAGATGTTTGATGGTTGAGGACGACTTAAAGGAAGAACAAATGAAAAGACAAGGAGATTGAAGATCTAAACACGTGGGAAACAAAATCTGACCACCCGGGGTTCATTCTTTGCATATTTCTTATCTTTTAACTTGTATTTGATGATGATTTTGATATTGGTTATTTTTTTGTTCATCAAGTTCGGCTAAACATCCTTATATCTGTCCGGATGAGATGATTCATGGAATGATTTGATGTTTGATTTGTCTGTGTAGTACGAATTTAATCATTCTTCTATGGAATTAATCTCATGACATATATGAATACATGTTACGCATTGATTGTGATGTTTTGTTGTGTGGTTGGGTTGGGTTGGGTTGATCTTTCTATGAGGTTATGCATGTTAGATTTGATTTCTTACATCTTTTGGTTATAGTGACATCTATTAACTTAGGGCTTGAAACCTTAATCGGTAATAGACACCTAAACAACATAATTGGTAACACGTGTAGGCTACCTATGGGAAGGATCGGACTAAAAGAATCTGGAAACTAGTTAGGGTTTTCTATTTGATTGACCTTTTTGTTCGTAAGTCGCTATGTTTGCATATCGGTATTGAACCCAATCTAGAAACCTTAAATCATAAGAATCCATAGTAATTCTAGCTACTAGGTTTTGAGGTGTGTCTATAACTTAAATCCCTTTGTTTGGTAGGATTAACCTTAGTTGATATTAATCCATTTAAGCATTTCGTACGTTATTGTCAAGTTAGTTCTTGAAATAGTTCCATAGACAATATCATTCACTTATATCATTCATTCTATGATGAGTCGATTCTGGATGGTTATATTCTCTTAAACCTTGATTTCTTCTTGCAATCTTCATTTTAATTATTAGTATTCTTAGGTAAATCATCTTCACCACATAGATTACATATCAATAGATAAACCTAACTAGTATTAGAAGTTATCATGTCCAATGATTGATATTCGATAACTTACCTTAGCTATTTATACAAATGATATGTACGCTTGCCTTTTCACGTGTGTAGTTAGTATTTAGCTCTTTTACAATATTTAAAACTATTTGCACATGTCAGTTTGCTTTTGTATTTTTCCTATCTAACACACGAATACAACTTGATGTATGAAAGGATTATTGTTAAATAGATATGAAATTTGGAGGCTTTGAATGTTTATTGTTGGCAGTTGTAGAGTTGACTTGGGATCGAGTTGTAGTTCGTATTCTTGTTGATCGTATGCTTGAGGTTCACTTTGCTATAGAACACCTTTATATGTAGGTAAAGAGATAAATAGAACATGGTTACTTTTATGCTTTTAAAGTACCCGCACATGTGTAACTTAATTCAAATAATTTATTAACATACATTTGATGTGATTACAGTTATCATAATGATACCTAACGATGTAAGTACGTAGCATTTGATGTGATGTAGAACATGTTGTTGGTTAAAATATACCTAATCATACAAAGTCATAATCTTTTACGATTATATACTTGTATAAAACATGAAGTACATGTATAATGTGTAAATATTCACCTATTAATGCATGAAAATAGCTTTTGATTGCCTTATATTATTTATCCTAGAAGAACTTTTATATCAAAATCAAAGACTTGAGACAAATAAAAATAGCAAAACTATAAAAATGTATCCACTTTTACTTTTACCAAACAACAATTTTTATTAGGGATGACAAATCGTGTTTTATCGGGTTTAACATGTATTTGACGATCGTGGATAACACAAGTATTAAATATGAATACAACTCATTCAACTACTTTATATTTCATGTCTATAACACAATTATAAGTTTTATGTATCAATATTTCATTTCTATAAGACAGTTATAAGTTTTATGTACTAAGAATAAGAAATGTTGGATCCTAGCCTCCTAATTATACTTATATTTTAAAAAAGTAAAAAATCACGTAGTGTACATTCATTAAACAGGTATATTATCATGTCTTATATATGTTACCTATTAGTAGCACTATTTTATTTTTATCGAAACAATTGATTTGTGCTTCTTTTTTGTTTGAATGTCGTAGCCCTATGTTATGGACCAGTAGTTTTGATGAGTTTCTGTTCTTGTCTTTCAATATAGTTTTATTCAGCTATTAATGAATAGTGAGCATTAGGATAAGAATGAGACATTAAGCACATCATGCTCCTATGTGGATAATGACGACTAGAGCACGTACACGAGCAGTTGGCGAAACTTGAGACTTCTGATCGGGGCAGAAGTTATCGGATCAAAATATTTCTATAAAATCGTGGGATCGAAAACTTATACACCAAAAGATTTATATACGAAAATTACATACCCTCCACTACTGAATGAAAAGATTTATATATTTTATATGAATTTGAATCAAAACAAATTTATTTGAATTTATCTGAATTCGATTCAAGCAAAAAACCAAATTATTCGAAAAATTTGATTAGATTAATTTTAAAATTCGTTATTCGATTGGATGAACACCCCTATTTATAAGGCCCTAAGGGACTCCATTGCGCCACCTCGGCCACATTACGCCATATCAACCAATACCACCCCTCTAATAACCAAGAAATGAGATAAAACACCCAAAAGGTTAATGGCACCCCCTTTGTTGAATTTAATATTTGCTTGGCTCGACAAACAACTCGTTATTGCACTCGCTATCATTCAATAGCGTCCCTTCAATAGCACTCATGGAATGAAACTAGTGCGCCATTGATAAATAAATTGCCGAGGTGCATAGGCAATGACGTCCCATACTAGACAATGAAATCCCATACCAACCAGTGTAAGAAACCTAAACACATTGACTAGACCAATCAATTCATTCTCTTAAATAGTTAAATGTGTCAATCAAATATTCTTTACTAAAATGATATCAACTTTAGTGTACGTCTACTCTAAAAAGTTTAAAATATTAAGTTTATTTATAAAGTTTAAAATACGATAACAAATATTACTAAATACTAATTAAGTTTCATCATCATTAGTTTTACACTATTTAATAAATGTAAATACTTGAGTTTTACTTTTGTTCAAACTTTATGTAGTTTCGTGACAATGTTCAAACTTTTCGAAGTTTCTATGAATTCATCCTCAAACCACCAATATTTTTTAACGGCGAACACATTTTGTTTCTAAGGAGCTTTGACTAACAAAATATAAGCCAAACAAAAGAAACATCACATAAAGAGAAAATACATCTCACTGACAAACAATAAGAGAAATCAAAATTACATCAATCTACCCAAATGAGACCTTGCACTTTGGACCGGGAGTTAAACCAAAGAAAGCACCTCGTTTTAATCTCCTCCTAACCTAGACAATGTAACTTGCTTCCTATAAAATACCACATCATTGCGGCGCTTCCGCACACACCAAATAGCGGTTTGAATTACCACATACCAGAGCCGGCCCTTAATAGGGGCGGGGAGGACAACCGAACAGGGCCCGTGATTTCGTAGGGCCCGTAATTTTTAAAAAAAATCCGATATTATATATGTAAAAAAAAGTTTTTTAATAGGGTATAACCAAAAAAATATTAACATAGGCCCACTTAAAAAAAATCCTATTGTTTAAACCATTTAGCCCATTAGGTTAGTGAGCCCAATACCCAAATATTATCTAAAAACTAATTAAAAAACATAAAGTGGTGGCGGCAATCATCATTGATTCAGAAAAAGAAACGTGACGGAACAGATACCGATCGGCTTAGCTTATACAGGTGGGTTTTTGACTTTTGTGGTATGCTAGAATTTTATTTGATTATTCATTTATTTGATTCCAGATGCTATGCTTTGGATTGAAATTGTATTGTAATAATTTTAATATGTGAATGTTTAAATCAGTTTCAGGAATAATTAACATGCATTATAATCTAATCTTAATGGCTCCTAATTTTAATATGTGAATGTTTAATATGTGAATGTTTAATTGTAATAATTTCAGTTCAATTCATTTATGTTGTTGTCGAACATTATTTAGGCGTTAATGACTTAATGGCTCCTAAACAACCATCCGGATGGCAAAAACGTCAAAAGAGGAAACGACAAGATGAATTAGTGAAGTCACAAAAGGGTGCTATGCAAAAATTTTTGACGCCTATTCCGCCTATTGTTGATGTGGAAAAACCACAAGAGCATGTTGAAGTAGAACGGGAACACGATGAAGTAGAACAAGAGCAAGATCGTGTGGAAGTAGAAGACGAAGAACATGTTGAAAAGCAACAAGAACAAGAACATGTTGAAGAGCAACAACAAGAAGAGCATGTTGATTATATATTTGATCCAAGAAGGTGGGAAGGACTAAATGCGGATGAGATTAAACTATTGGTCGCGAAAGGTCCTAAAAGAGATACTAGTATTGAATTTGGTCCATATGATAAATTTAATAGACGATTTTCATCCACTATTTATACAAGAACATTATCAAACTTGGAGAAGTGTGATAGAGAATGGCTAGTATATTCGAAAGACCTAGATAAGATGTTTTGTTTTTGTTGCAAAGTGTTTAGAAATGGGGCGCCAAAAGGTAGATTGGGAGGTGTAGGTTTTGATGATTGGCACCATGCTACCGGTAGAGTGAGAGAACATGAAGTTTCTTTAGATCATCTCATAAATATGAAAAAGTGGTTTGATTTGCGTAAAAGATTGAAATCGGACAACACAATTGATAAATTTCAATATGAGCAATTCAAGAAGGAAGCAGATTATTGGAAACAAGTCCTTTTTAGAATCATTGCGCTAATCAAATTTCTTGCTAAGCATAATTTAGCATTTCGTGGAAATAAAGAAAAGTTGTATGAAAAAGGTAATTGAAATTGTTTAGTTTTAGTTCCATTTATTCTTACTTAATTTTTTGTTGATTGTATTTAACAGGTAATGGAAATTTCTTGGGTCTAGTTGAGATGTTGGAAGAGTTTGATCTGGTTATCAAAGAGCATGTTCGGCGGATCACTAGTGACGACATTCATGTGCATTATCTTGGACACAAGATCCAAAATGAGATAATACTTATGCTTGCTGATGAAATTAAAAAAGAACTTATTAAGAACATAAAAGAAGCAAAGTACTACTCAATCATACTGGATTGTACCCCCGATTCTAGTCACAAAGAACAGATGACTATAATAGTGAGGTATGTAAAGTTCTCATCTAATTCTGTTATTGTTGAGGAGTCATTTTTGGGGTTTTTAAATGCTAATGATACCACTGGGAAGGGACTATTTGATGTAACTTATGCGGAGTTACAAAATCTTGGTCTTGAAATTGATGACATGCGTGGCCAAGGATATGACAATGGGGCAAATATGAAAGGCTCACATCAAGGAGTCCAAACGAGATTTTTAAAAGAAAATCCAAGAGCATTTTACACTCCTTGTGGTAGCCATTCACTTAACCTTACATTATGTGATATGGCTTATAGTTGTGTTAAAGGAAAGAGTTTTTTTGGACACATCCAACGGATTTATACTATTTTTGCAAATTCTATCAATCGTTGGCAAATTTTGAAAGATAATGTGAAAAACTGGAGTCTAAAGTCATTGTCTCAAACTCGTTGGGAAAGTCGTTTTGAGAGTGTTAAGGCAATCAAATTGCAACTTGATGATGTGCGGGAAGCTTTGCTTGAAGTTGGAGAGACAGATAGTGATGCTGCAATTGCAGAGGAAGCATTAGCTTTAGCAGAAAATCAACTTAGTGGATTTGATTTTTTGGTATCAATTGTTATTTGGTATGAAGTGTTAAACCGGGTGAATATTGTGAGCAAAAAATTACAAGCAAAGGATATGCATCTTGAAATTGCTATTCAAGAAATAAACAATTTGATTGAGTACTTTAAGGATTATAGAGAAACCGGTTTTCTTAAAGCGATTGAAGAAGCTACGGAGATTGCTAGTGATATGGAAATTGATCCCATATTTAAAGAAAAACGTAAGATTAAAAGGAAAAAAAGAAAAGATGAGACTTCTAGTAGCGAAGAAGTTGCATTTACAGTAGAAGAAAATTTCAGAGTAAACTTTTTCTTATATATTGTAGATCAAGCCATTGCTTCTTTAGAGAAAAGATTTGAACAATTTAAATGGTACGAGGGTTTATTTGGTTTTTTGTTTCCACGTACGTTGAGGATTATTAAAGATGAAGATCTTAAGTCGTCTTGTCATCGTCTTGAAAATGCACTCAGGTTTAAAGAAAAATCGGATATTGATGGCGAGGCACTTTATACAGAGCTTAATTTATTTCGTGACTCACTAACCAATAAATTTAGCAGTCCTGTAGATGTTTTGGAGTATATGAAAGAAGACGGTTATTCCCCAGAAGCATGCATTGCATATAGAATATTGTTGACTATTCCAGTCACTGTGGCATCTGCAGAAAGAAGTTTTTCGAAGTTGAAGTTATTGAAATCTTACCTACGATCTTCAATGTCCCAAGAAAGACTTAGTGGGTTGGCGATGATTGCTATCGAGAACGAAGTCTTAGATGATATAAACTGTGAAGAGTTGATTCACCAATTTGCTATCAAGAATGCAAGGAGGGCTTCACGAATCATTGGTTAGCTATTAGCTTATTAGTTTTTACGGCATGTCATTCATTCGAGTACTATATTTTGTATTTTGTTAATCGCATTGTTTATCGAATGCTATATTTTTGTCAACCGTTCAAAGTTGTATGAAAAAACTAGCTTAAATTTTTTATTTAGTTAAAACCTAAGGGCATGTTTTTCGAGCTCGAACAGGGTACATGAATTCTCAGGGCCGGCCCTGCCACATACATCGTCAAACTGGTCATCTAACAACTTTTACACATTGAACATGATTTTATTAACCTTAAATCTTAAAACCTAAACAACAGGCATTCAGTCAAATCAGGAACTTGGTAGCGGGTATAAAACTGGTTTTGTTAAACCTCCTTGAACCGGCCCAAAATATAAACCGGCCATCCCACTTGAATCAGTGAACTGGATTGGATGGTCGGAAGGGATGAGCTCGGTACCAACCGATACAGGTATCGAAAATCCAAAAAAAAAAAAAAAATTGGTACCTTTGGTGTGAAATCGAAAAGCTTTATGGGCATACGCTCTAAGGTGGTGGTGGTGGGTGGATCAACTAACAAATCTTTGCATTTGGGGCTCATGGAGATGCCAAATTATTTGAGCCATAACCATTTCTTTATGATTAGTTATTTTTTAATATATGTGACAATTCTATCCTTTGGATGATGAGAATAAATGCTACTTTTTCTTTCCAAGAAACTAATATTTATGACATGTTAAAACTATATCAAGCGTTCAATAATAAAACATATAAAATTATTAAAAATGTAATAAAAATTAAGATTTGAAGAATTAAGCAAGTGACGTTTAGTTGGGTTGAAGATAAGATAAAAGATAAAGTGCATATTTTATAAAAGTAGCAAGTGAGATTGAGATATAAAGCTGCCTCCAAATTCCAATATATAATATTAATTTAGTTTTTAATAATTTATTATAAGTTAATCATTGAGTGGATAAAATAATTCAAGGTGGTTTGAAAGATTAAATCACTACAAAACTACAAAGTCGTATTATAGTAAATAGTATGATTTGATTGCAACAAAACTACAAATGCATTTATTAATATAAACGGATTCATAATCGAAATATAAAAAGAATCTAAAATACTATTCAAATTTTCTATATTTACACGATAAAGATTATATTCCTATAGTTGTTAAATACGTAACATATGAAATGTACGGTAATTTACATTATACTTTTTCTTTCCAGATTTGTATTAACAACTAACAAAATAAAATGTATAAATCAAATCAATCAACATATAGTAAATGATAAAGTAAATATACAAAAATGCTAGAATTGTATTTTCAATTTCAAATAGAATTCGTTAATAAAAATATTATAGAAACACGAAACTTTTAGGTATTCAATTTATATTCCTGAATAATAATCAGATTTACGATAGTCTATGTACAATTTTATATAGATTTGAGACTTTATCAATAAAATTAGGTATGCATATATAGAGAAAGGTAAAAAGTATGTCAGAATCTATTGATTTTAGAAGATAACATTGAACCACGAAATTGTTTAGGCATCCAACTAATATTCCTAAACAAGATTTAGGATAAACCGTATTATACTTTTCTAACAAAATTCAAGATTTTATCAACCATATAAGTATATTCGGAAAAAAAAAATAGATTAAATTTTAAATATATGACAAAAAAAAAACTATTTTTTTATACTAGGTCACTTATTGTATTTTCTAACGAACTCCATTAATTGAAAAAATAAAATAGTAGCAACTGATTAAATACAAAGGTTTCTAAACTTGCTAATAACATATAAACACATTAAAAAACAAACAAACATAATTAGAAACAAATCAACAAAAATATAAAAATTAGGGATAAAAAAAACCTAGTATGATGCGATTGGTCCTAAACACAATTAAAAATTCCTAATCCCAATAATCTAATCATTGTCATTCTCATCAAAGTACGAGGAGTATCAAAACTCAAAAGTCAGTAATATTATTATTAAACCATAATAATCATTACTAAAAACAACAACTAAATTAATTAATTAATTAATTAACCAACTTCTAATATAAGTAAGCACAACTTCTGGAACATTGTCATCATGATCATCATTATCCCTAAACACATAATAATTATTAATCCAGAAATTGAATTAATCAACAAACATTTTGAGATCAAGAAGATGATGATGAACCTTTTGGGCCTATCACATTCCCCACGGTGCCGCCAAAGCTATCACTAATATTATTATGTAGCTGCAGCCCGTGGGGGGTGGTGGTGTTGTTGTGGTTATCTTGGTCATGGTTGTGGAGCGGAGGGTTGTTTCGTGACATGATGAAGTCGATTCCCTCGTGTGGGGAACCGGTTTCGTTGTTGGGATAATCTTTTTTGTTTCCGAAAGTGGTTTTGTTGTTGTGCATCCAGACTTTGAACACATTTTTGTCTACACCAATTTGGTTGCAGAATTCGATGATTAAATCTTCGTCGCGTTTTTGCATCTTCCATCCCACTCGTTCCGCTATTTCGTGCATTTTTAGTTTTTGTTCCTGTGTGAATTTTGTTCGGAACCGTTTTTTGTTTGTTCCGGTGGTGGTGATCGGAGAAATGTGGTGATGGGTGTCGGCCGGAGGAGGGGATACGCCGGAGCTCAGGGCGAGGAGCATGTGGGGGGCGGAGGGGTAGTAGGAGGAGGAGATCGGAGGGGGTGATGGTGAGTTGCCGGGGCTGGTGGTTAAGGGTGGTGGGGGTGGGTGGGAGGGTGGGGGAGGGGGGTGGTGGCGGTGGTGGGGTTGGTACTCGATGACGTGTTGGAGGGGTGGGTGGTGGGTGGTGGTGGTGGTGGGGGAGGGGAAAAGTGACTCTTCCGGCTCACGGCGGTGGAAATTCCGGTGGCAGCCGCAAGCCGCGCATTTTAGTGAGGTGGGGTAGGTGGGGGAGGAGGTCGGCGACGGCATGAACTCGCCGCAGCCGTCGACGGCGTGGCTGCCCATGGCGGCGGCGTGATTCTTCATGCATTCTTTGTAGGCCACCACCACCGGCGGTGGCTGGTGGTGGTGGAGTGGCTTGTGGCGTTTTAAAACGCCGTTGGTGGTGGTTAACGGTGGTGGAAGTTGTTTTGTGACTGTGTTGGATTGTGGTGGCTCCGACTCTGGATCCGGGGTTTTCACGGCGGCAGCGGTGGTGGTGGACGGTGGTAGTGGTGGGGGTGTAAGGGTTTCCATGGTTGGTTTAAGAGAAATGAAATTAGATTTGAATATGAGGTTAAAGTGCTGTTTTTATTATCATGAAAAATATGAAAGGAATACTTATACATATAAATAATAAATATAACTCACTCTCTCTCTCATCACTCTCTCTCCCTCTACAATGGTTTTTTTTTTTTTTTTATTTATTTTTATAACCAGAGGAACAGACAAACGGCAGGATGATGAATTTTTGATGCCACGTTTTCTCTTTTAACTATTTATGTATTTTACACACAAATAAATGTGCTTTTCTTACATTTTTGATGTTATTAATAACATAATTTATTAGATTGATAATTGTTAGAACTTTCAAAAAAAAAAAAAAAAGATTGATAATTGTTAGAATTAAAAAAGTAAATTAATAGCTAATAATTTGTCAGAAAACGTAACAAAATCAAATAGTGTGAAAGTAATTATATTCAAATCGAATGTGGGGATGACATTTGATTATGAAAACTCAATCGCATGGATCTGTTTTCTTGTCTTTGTTTTTTTCTCATCTGAAAATAAGATATTTATATAAATTATTGTGGATTAATTGAGTGTAAAATATTATATTACTAAATGTTTTGATAGTTTATGTTAAATAAATTAGTATTTTATTTATCACATGTGTATGTCATCATGAGTTGTGTTTGCATTATATACTGCCAATGTGAAGTCAATTTATAAGTTAAATCCCTAATTATTTACTGGATTATTCAAATGTAAACTCAAAATTGGCCAAAGAGAAAATAATATTCGAGACCTTTCTAAAAATATGATAAATGTCAACATTAGTACATGTACCATTAACATTTAACACAATTCATGACTTTGTGTTAAATTACTTTCAGATTCATCCAAATTGATGGTGGAAAAAGCTTTATTACCTATTCACAATTGTTCTTTCTTACACAAAAATTAGTGTATGACCCATTGGGAAGTTTATGAAGCAAGTGAATACAAAAAATGTTGAACTCGAGAATTGCAGTCGATGTTATGGTCAAGATGTGTCTCGAGCGTCCAAGGTGAAGATCAAACATGCATCAAGATCTAATGAATATGCAAGAAACAATCACAAGAAGAACCATAATTAATGCTACAGATTGACCTGGGATCGAATGCAGTTTATTTGGACAAATTCATTAATTCAAACTCTCAAGTCAACCACATGTACACACATTCATCAGAATAAAAGACATATTAACCTAAGGAATTATGATGAGTGCCTAAAGTGAGCTTAGGATCACTTAAAATGACACCATTTACATTATCGTAGGCTTTCTCAAAATCAATTTTAAGAACAAACGCCTTTGACTTCCTTTTTTTTATCCATGATATAAGTTCATTAATTATGAGAGGGCCGTCTAGAATATATCTACCTTTCAAAAATGCCGATTGAGAATCCGATACGACGCCATCCAAAACCTTTCTCGTCCGATTAGCCACAACCTTGGAAATAACCTTACTAATAGCTCCCACCAAATTGATAGGCCTATAATTATTAAGAGATACCGGGTCGGCACCTTTGGGGACGAGAGCAATAAATGAAGCACCGCTACCCAAATTGATCTCGCCTCTGTTATGGAACCAAGCGAAAATGCGGCCAAAATCCTCTTTGAAGAAATCCCAAAAGAACTTTATGAATCTAAGAATCATCCCATCCGGACCAGGCGCCCGATCATCTCCGCAATCAAAAAGGGCTTCTTTAATTTCCTGTTCTGAAAAAACTTCTTCCAGCCAACTACTGTCTGCTTCCGGAATCTTTTTGATGTTGGAACATAGAAGGTTAGGCCTTACCAGATAATGTTCTTTAAACCTTCCGCGAAAGAACGAGAGAACCTGTTTTTTAATTAAAGATGGTTTCTTGCACCACTCCCCGTTGATAGTGAGACCATGGATAGAATTAACAAGTTTCCTGTTATTAACCATGGCATGAAAAAATTTTGAATTTTCATCACCCTCAATAGCCCACCTGAGACGGGCTCTTTGTTTGAGGTCCATATTTTTCCTGTTCTCAACTTCACTAACAACTTTTCTATTTTCCGCCATAACCCACTCTTCTTCTTCTTCCGTTAAGTCTCTCGATTCCATGTCAATCTCTAATTGCTCTAATTCAGCCAACACCAATCTTTCCTTTTCCCCTTCCTTTGCTAAAAATTCATCCCTCCAGGTTTTTAAGAAGGATCTGATCCAAGCAAACTTAGACGTGAGACTTGCATCGGTGGGGGGGGGGTCAAAGGGCACAAATCCTTCCACTGCCTCCTTCACAGCTTCCTCGAAACCCGGTTTCCCTATCCAAGACGAATAGACTCTGAAGGGGCGAGGCCCAAATTTAAGGTCCACCAATTCTAAAATGATTGGGTAATGATCGGAATATCTACTAGGCATAACACGCACACAAGCCGAAGACCACTTGTTAAAAAAATCCGAGCAAACTAAATCGATCCAACTTACTAAGTTTTTTTTCCGTTGTCCCTTATACACGTAAACTTGCGACCCTGCAACGGGTATTCAAGCAGGCCATTGTCAAAAATAAATTTATTAAAATTATCAGCACACACCTGTTTGAATTTAGACTGTTTCCTTTCTTATTGGTCCCGAACCGCGTTGAAATCTCCCATAAAAACCTATTTTCCGTCAGCTGGGTTAAACTTACTGGAAAGCTTGTTCCACGATAGTAATTTGGCAGCAGTATTTTGAGGTGCATAAACATTGACCAAGTTAACTGGATCCCCACTACCAACCAAAAATCCTTTAATGATGAGGTAGTACCTGTTCTGGATGACTGGTTATCACTCACCTTTTGTACACGGGCCGGTTATCACTCACCTTTTTTACGCGGATGATGCTATCATGGTGGGGGATTGGTCTAAGCAAGAAATTGCGAATTTTGTTAGAGTTCTCCGATGTTTCCACATTTGTTCGGGTCTCAAAATAAACATCGACAAATCTAGTTTTTTCGGTATTGGTGTGGTTCGGATGAGATAGAGGAAATGGCTAACGAAGTGGGTTGTAAACCGGAATACCCTCTGTTCAAGTATCTTGGCTTAAAAGTTGGCGCTAACATGAATCGGATTTCAAATTGGAAACCGGTGCTCGATACGTTTGGAGCCCGTCTTGCTACTTGGAAATCTCACTTGTTGTCGATCGGGGGAAGGGTTGTGTTGATCAAAGCGGTGTTGGAAAGTCTTCCAACTTATTATTTTTCTCTTTAAAGAGCTCCGAAGAAAGTGATTTTGGACTTGGAAGCTTTGATTAAAAAATTTCTTTGGGGAGGCTCTACGAAAGAAAGAAAGTTGCATTGGGTGGCGTGGGATAGGGTTGCGAGTCATAAAAAAACCGAGGTCTTGGTTTAAGTAAATTGCAAGATGTTAACATTTCTCTTTTAGCAAAATCGGGGTGGAGATATAAAACGGAAAAGAATAACCTTTGGAGGGGAGTCATTGATGTTCTCCATTCTAGTAGGTCGGGTTGGGAGTGTATTCCGTTTAAAAAGTATCCCAATGGAGTTTGGAGTAATATAACAAGAATCTTTGTTAACATTAAAGTGGGAGGGCTGCCGCTAAGGAATTTGTTCAAAGGAATTGTCGGTAACGGTGAAGATATCAAGTTCTGGTTAGATCCTTGGTTATCTAACGAGCCTTTAAAAATTCGGTTCCCTGAATTATTTAGAATGGACACTGCCAAAAGATGTATGGTGGCAGACAGAATTAGAAGAAACGGATTTGAAACTGAGACGACTTGGAGCTGGAGTTCGGCGTTGACTTCTCCAGAGCAACTTTCAAGTTTTTCTCAGCTTTGTTCGCTTCTTAATGATGTCCAGCTCTCGAAAGTCACTGACCGGTGGAGCTGGACTCCGAGCTCGGACGACATTTTTTTCGGTTAAGTCGGTCAAACAGCTTTTCAGTGAAGACGTGAGGCTGGAAAACAGGTTTGTCATGGAGTGGTGCAAATGGATCCCTGCCAAATCCAATATTCATATGTGGATATCAGAAATGGATAGAATTCCGACGGCCGAAGCCCTCATAAAACGGAACATTACGATTTCAGTCTCCTCGTGTGCTTTTTGCAACTCGGAGGAGGAGTCTACGGAACACATCTTTACCGCGTGTCAGGTCGCGTCGATTGTATGGAATGAAATCTCTTCTTGGTGCAAGATTCCCAACATTTTTGCCTTCTCGATTAGGATTTGCTTGGAATACATAAAGATCTTAATGTTTCAGAGAATAAAAAGGAAGCGATTCAAGGAATTATGATGATTGGCTACTAGAGTATATGGCGAGCGAGAAATAATGCCAGATTTTCCAACACTCCGGTTAGAATAGAAAACATTGTTAGTGAGATTAAAGCTCTTGGGTTTATTTGGTTTTCCAATAGATCGAAGTATAAAGGGATAGCGTTGTCACACCCTGGCTTTGCGGAAGCGTGGTTAATTTGGTGTGACTTCTTAATACCATAGCTTAACCATAACAAAGCTATATGAAAATAAAACCATGCAAGATCATCCATTGATTAAGTTTTAAAACATAAGTAACACAACATTGTCTAAAGGCATTGACTCATGCAACGGAAACTACAACCTGATAACATAAAAACATTGTTTAAAAGACACAAACATCAACATGAAATAAACGTAGTTTAAGAACTGTGACTCGTCCAGGAAAAAGTCACATCCCTTAAACTTGGATGACCACGTAACTCTTATGCAGCGGGAAAACGTAACATACCGCACCAGATCTTTAGTTCCCTGAAATACATGTAAGTTGGAAAAATCAACAATAATGTTGAGCGAGTTCATGTGTAAGTGAGTAATAAAACCTTTGTATGTATAAAAACCCTGGTATGTAGCAAATAAGGAAAAAGAGATCACCAATGGTTTGCAAGGCCATTGATATGTGTGAAGTGCAAGTAGGAAGACTCAAACCTAGCAGATTTTGCGTTGGGCACAAAGTCACCCCGAGGTCCGTTATGCTGGGCCTGGGGCTGGGCTTGCTACACCCAGATAGATCTACCGCTACTGTCCCTCGGTCCTACAATGAGGATTAATGGCCTCAAGTTGCGCCTACCCACTCACATGATCTAAGTAGTAACCCTCCTTACGCTAACCATACCATGTATAAAGTACTTGTAATCAAAGTAACATGTATTTCACCCCCGCAGTTTAGAAAACTGAAAACAGTTAAGAGAAAAGGGGGACATGAACTCACAGTGGTGCGTCTCTATCAAGAAAACTCCTGATCAATCTGCTGAATGGCGACCTACACGTACTAACTTCTATTAGACGGACGACCGTGCCTTAGCTTAAGGTTTAATGTCTTTTGGGAAATAGTTAGGCAACTATTTCGTGTTTACGCTTAGTATTTTTTTTGGTAATTATATTCCTTCCCAAGGATGGGGTTTTAATACATGCGCGTTCGTATAACTTCGAAATATATTATTAAGTCTCACTTAAAAATATATTTTAGTTCTAACTCCAAAATATAAATATTTTTCCCAAAAATATTATATTTTATTTCACATAATTTTCCCAAAATAATACTCTTGTCAAAATACATATTTATGAGTATTTACTGAAAATACGTAAGTCACGTTTTAAAGATCGGGTGGTATTAATAATACCGTTGTAACTTAATATTTATTGTGAAGGCGTTCGCATTATTTTGGAATCGTTAATATTTGGTAATATTATTTTTACCCTAAAAATAATATTTGTATAGTTCACAAAATAATCATAAAAATTTCACAAGTGTTGTTATGAAATATATATACTAAATATATATTTATCACGTTTTATTTTGTGAAAATCCCACCTCCGACACTTAGAAATGTTGTAAATAAAAATCGTGGCGAAATTTATATTTTTGAAAACAAGTTAAAAATACATTTATAACACTTGTGGTGAAAATATTTCCAAGTGTTAGGTTTTTAGAAAAATTTCGCCAGAGTTTCCCCTATAACTGGAGGTGGCCACGCTTTCAAGCGTATCATTTTCTTTTAAAATTCAAATCAACAATGTTCCCAACATTAACCAACAATATTTCAATCATCAAACTAGTCAAAATAGATATAAATCGCAAAAATACATGAACTTGTGGTTTGTCCAAAATATGTAGTAACTTTCATTACTTTTGGTGGATCTTTATTAAATCAACTCGGTTTCTCAAAAGTCTCGTTTTTAAAGAAGTTACATCTTTACAACTTCTTGTCAACATTCACAAAAATAGTTCTTTGTCAAAACTTTGTGTTACACAAGTGTTTACACACTTGTGTGTTTACAAAAATCACTTTTGTTTATGTAGAACCCAGTTTTAGAAAACATGATTTCTTTGACGCTTGGTTCTTTGAAAATACCACTTGTAGATCCGTAGATCTACTAGTTTAGAACACTATTTCATAAGAAAGATTGATTTTACACAAGTTCATGCTTAGTAAGTAGTAGTGTTCATCATTTAACCCTTTACATTCTTAAACATACTCTAGGTCATGTTTCATGGACACGACTTAACCGGGTTAGATGACGATCCGAGCTACTACTAGTATAGATCAACACTAAATAATCACAACAAAACAAGTCTTACAAGTTTTACACAATTCTATAGCTTTTATCCAACATATTTATCACTTTTGTAAACTTTTAACATGTCATCTTGTATGTTCATGATTTTTAACCGACAAAGTTCGTTTTAACCACTTTAGAATAGATCAAGAAGTCATTTAGAGTCACTTACTACTAGCTCAAGGCTAGGGAAGAAACTAGTCGAAGATCGGGTGGATAAAAGCAATGTAGCGAGGTCCTTCACAATCCGAGTGCACCGAGCTTCCTCGTATGAGATCCTTCACCCTTGTAGATACCTGGAATGGCTTGATCAAGATCGAAAGTTGGTGGTGGTGGTGCTTGGGGTTTCGGCCGAAAGTGAGCAAGGAGAGGAGAGGGAGTGAATTTTGTTAAGTGTTGAGTGAAGTGAATGGTGGACTAAGCTTCATACTTATAGGCAAACCTTATGTAATTAACCAATGGTTCTCATGCCTCCAAGATATTAGACAATGTTGATTATTATAATCACATAAAGGACAAGGGGGTCACATATGGTGACCGAATTCGGTTGGGGGGGGGGGGTCTTTGGTTGGATTTCAACTAAACGGTTAGACATAGGTTACTTAGTTAGGTGATTAACCAATTCTAGTGTGTAATAAGTTGTGACGGGTGTTAGGGTATTCGGGGACCCTAACTGGCTCAGAAAAAGAAAAACAATGTTATTGGCAATATTTTTATATTCCGGGTAAAGTCCGGTTGTTCGGTTGGATAGTGATCCGTTAAAGTGCTTAACAAAGCTTTAAGGTGTCGCTATTACTATTTTTAGTGACACAACTTATTCCCGACACTTTGGAAAGTGTCTAGTAATATTTTTCTCATGTTTTGGCACTTTATTAGTTAGCTAAATGCTGAATTTTTATTTAAAGTGCAGAATTTTGTACATAAAGTACGTTTTAGGCACATCCGGTCACTGTAATTATCTCCTAGTGACGCAGTTCTACAACCCTCTTATCCCTACACTCTCTACTAGTGTAGTAAACTATCTCTGGCTCATACAGGCCTTAGAGGCAGTACCTGCCTGGTGCTAGCTATGTCAGCACGTTTAATAGGTTATCCGATTATTGTGCTACTGTGCTTTTGGTGCATCAAGGTTGTCACTAAAGTTCTGTAAGCAAATAATGGAGTGACAGCAAATAAAGTATGATGCAAGTATGTACATGTATCAGTATTCAGGTAGCAGTTTATCCATAATTTCAAGCAAGCACAGTAATTAAGCAGTAATTAAATATTAATTTAGTCGTACGGATACCTGGTTTGGTGAGGGTTGTCACAAGCGTGGGGGGATTGGTGCGCTTTTGTAAATATGTAAGTATGTAGTCTTTTAGTTGGTCGACCCAGTTTGGGTCGGCCGGTGTGTTTTAATGAAAGTTACGTTTCAAAAAAAATGACACCATTTATTTGAAGTAGATAAACATATCTTTTGTAAACTAAATCAAAGTTTAATAAAATCGTTCAAGGTCTCCAATTGAATGGTTGTCGAGAATTGAATTACAAAATGTAATATTAAAAACGACCGAAACAAGTTTGATTAAATCAAAAGTGTTTTGTAAATATAAAATTTTTACAAAACCAAAAAAGTGTTTACAAATTTTGTTTTGTGAAAATCCCGATAAACAAAAACATTTATCGATAAATGAAAATTGTTATCAAAAAGTACTACCGAGGTTCGACACGTGATGTACCTTGGCTTATATGATTCCGAGGACGTGGATTAGTTAACTTGATGTATTAATAGGTAACCTAGAGTTACAATACTTGTCGTACTTGAAAAACACCGTAGATGGTTCGTTTTTCGAACATTGTAACGTAAATGTTACGCGATTATCAAATCAAGGCCGTTTATGCCATGAACGATGCCAGGGGCATGATTTAGATTGAACTTGATCTTTAGTTAGTAATGTACGAGCATTGAGGTCTCTTTGGATGATACAGTACGTGTTTAAATCGAAAGCATTCCGTTAACCGGGAACTACTTCGCTTAACGTGTACACTACGTGTTAAGGCATTACATCATCCATCAAGCCTATAAAGACTTATAACACAATTATTTAAGGTGTTTTAAGCAAAAACGTTAAAGCATCCGGGTTTTCATTAACGTATGATCAGTTCTTTTTAGACGCAATAACACTACGGAAAACTGCTTGTTTTACAACCTTTTACCAAACCGAGGAAGCGTTTAAACCCGATAATCATCCAAAACCCTAAAAATATTCTTAATACTATCCAAACATGTTGAACTTTGCAACTTTGAAAGTCAAAGGGGACACGCGTCCCCCTTATTGCCAATCGATTACCAAGCAAGCAACCACCACCCTCTTCTGTTTTCCTTATAACCCAAGACACTCCCATAACCTCCATACTTCTGCTCCCCAATGTCCCAGGCAATCCTCAACCAAAAACCTAACATAACATACCCTTTTCAAGTGAGTTATGATGGGTTTTTTTTTGTGTTAAAAAGTGTTTTAACAAAAGAAAAGTGTTTTTGATCCATGAAACCTGTTTCTTTGGCCACAAGGCTGTTTAAACTCCTATTATGTAAAAAAAGTTGGTTCATGATGTTTGATGGTGAAAAACTTTGGATTATGGATATAAAACACAATGATTCGGCAAGAAACGCGAGTTTAAATCCTTACTGAAAAAGATAATTTCTAAGGCTTGATATGTGATGTTATATACATGTTTGTGTTGAATATGGTCTGTAGGTATGGTACCTTGCTTTACACAAGGTCTGGAGGTATAGAAATTGCACAAACATGCGAGAAATGGAAGGTATAACAATCAAAAGCCGAAGTTATAACATGTTTGGGGTTGTTTGATCTTAATCATTGTTGTTTCTATTGTTAACTTATGAAAATTTACAAGGTGAACACATACAGTAAAAATAGTGTCTCTTCAAAGTTTAAGAATTTTTAGATACTTTGAGATTTTTTGGTGAATTTATTGGTTTTTAATAGAATTAATTCAGGAAAAATAGCAAACGGATTTGATAATCCCCAAATTTTGCAGAGTCTCTATTGGCATGACAATGTTCCACACAAAATTCGGGGTTCATTGGGTAACCCTAGATATGGTTTTAAAAATAACACTTTATCGAAATTTCGACACCCGAAAATCTTTTTTCAGAAGCTCGGTTGGCTTTGAAAATTTGACAAGAATTATTTGGGCCTATTTCGGAAATTAATAAAAATTTTGGAATTAGTTGAAGTCGGGAAGTATAAATCGCCAGATTAACGTTTAATCGGATTTTTAAAATTAGGTTATTAAGTTTAATAAATAAATTGAATATTTTCTAAAAATAATTAACCTAAAATTTATATATCACTAGGATTATTTAAATTTTTTTAAGAATGTAATAAAATTCGAACGTGTAGTTGTGAAAATTATGTTTTAAAAATATTGTTTTTTTAACATCAACCGGCAAAACAATCATTTAACAAACCAGCCGGAACTTTTAAGCGTTGTAATGAATTACGTGCTTGTTCGGCGAATTCCCAAACTACAAGAATTGGAACTGTCGTTTGGGCAAATTTGACCGTTCTATCTCCCAAACTTCCTTTATAAATCAAATCATTTCATATTACTTAATGAGTTTTTACGTTGTATGTGATCATGCCATTATCCTAAACCCTAAAACGATCAACCGTGGCGAGCATGAAAAACGGTGATTGGAAGCCAAACCTGATTTTTAAATCATAACATTACCCAACGCCATACTTTGAGGTTGTTAGCCCATTTTCTGATGAATATCCGCATCCAAAATTAACATATAATGAATACCAAACTGAAAGCTATTTTCGTTGATTAAGCGTACAGTACTGATATAGGACCGGACTAGCACTATGATTACACTACTATACTACTATTGCATATTGTGAGCATACGCTATCAGGTGAGTTTCATGGCCCCTCTTTTATACGTGTTTTATTAAACGTTTTAGGGGAAAAGCATGTTTCTCACACATACGCACATGAACATTGTTTTGATGTGAATTATCTGAGTGTATCTGAGTGAAACATCTAACACATGGAAAATCCCCCACAAGCACAAGTGATTAACTATTTGGCTGGTGAATATTATGGATAGTACTATTTGGCCCAACGAGCCTAAAACACGGTTGCACATATTCATACACTAAAACTGGATATGTTGTGTTAGGCATACCTACATGGGGTACTGTTTCGTTGTTGTTTGTTGTGGTTGGTGTTGGCCACAGTGATTTGGATACACGTCGAGGCTTCACTTGTGGGTTTAGTGTAATTACATCACATGTGCAAAACTTTATTTGTGTACTTGTGCATAGAGACTAATGAAACCTGTGAAACTCACCAACTATTTGTAGTTGATCGTTCATTTTTAAACATGTTTTTCAGGTAACTTGGAACTTGTGTGATACATGTGTTTTCTACTTCAAGTTTTATCTTTCGGATAGATATGTGCAGAGAAGCATACCTTCTAGAAGAATAACGTGGTTCGCGGGAACATGTCATTGTAACATACTCGTAGTATGTAAACAACATTGTAACATGATGTACAATTATGTTTATGATAATATCTTTATAAACAATGTGCTTGTATCAGAGGTGTATGTTGCATCCCTTTTGTTTTCGCTACTGGTTAGGGTGTGACAGTTATATAACTTACTACAATTTTAGATTATGAAATCTTTTATAAAATGAAAGCATAAAACAAAAATAATAGTAAGAATCTTCTCTAAGATGATTAAAGATTAACATTTTCATATAATACCTCACCGTTTGTGTATTTGGCATCAACTTTCATCTTAAAATTATACACAAAATGTTTGAAAATACTTACTTACACAAAATGTTCGAAAATACTTCCTGAAGAAGCGACTAACTTTGGTGATTTCTAATATGTTAACTCCCATATAAGTTTTTTAAAAAAAATTGGTTGAAGACTTAAAAAGGGGCTTAATTTCGAAGTGTTGTTGGAGTATGGTAGATACACGACACGACTACAATATTCACCGCGAAGGTTCCATTCATTTTCTGAACTTGTCTTTTCGCACTCTTTCAGTAAGCCTTTTTTTTCCAAATTTGACCAACCCTTTAGAACAATTAACCCTTGACATTAAAGTTATTTTCTACATGGTCTTCTACTCCTTAGACATAATATATATATGAAGCGGGAGGTAAAAAAATAGTATGAGAAAAAGTGCTAAAATGTTCTTTGTATAACTTTTTTTAACACTTGAAATTTAACAAAAGATGTGATCACTAGCTTATTTGTGGGAAGTTGTAATTGTGATCTCTAAATTCTTAGAGAAAAAAGGTTTTTTTTTTTTATCCAATCCACTTTGGTCCTCCCGTGACCATTGTTTTTGGATTTGCCACTAAATTATGGAGAGCGTCAATTTCTTTTATTATTAACATTTAACATACAATAAATGATCTTAGTAGTTAGTGTTGACCAATAAGACATGTTTTCTTATGATATATTAAAAACAATAAATTGTTTCATGGGATCTTAGTAATCATATATTGACAAATAATGTTCAAGTTCTTCTGTTCAAAATTTAAATAATTCTTCACTTTAAATCATTTAGGTACATGTTAAACATTTATCAAAATTAAGGTAGACTAGTTGATTTTAGGGGTCTTGAGGTGTAACACCCCGTGTTACGAAAGTCAAAGTCAAAGTCAAGATTGAAGTCAAAGGAAGAAAAGATTGCTAATCGAGGTTTAATCGATGTTTATCGCATGTTTATCACATGTTTTATCACTTTATCGCTAATCGCATTGCAATCGCATTCGCAACTCGAACTATGCGTTCTGGATATTGTTTTACGTGTGTGTGCTATTTATGTGTTACTTGTGCATGTTTACTTTATGTTTGTGGTGATTAATCGAAACACAATCGCAACTCTATCTCAACGCAATTAAATCGCAAACGCTAAATGCAAGTTCTTTAAGATGATTATATGTTAGATATAGTATTGGTGTGGTTATTATTAATCTATCACATCGCTTAATCGAAACACGCTTCAACGCATCACAACGTCCAATGCACGAAACGAACACCAAAAAGAAAACTCGTCGGAGCCACTCGATTGAGTGACCGCTCGATCGGATGGCCAACTGATTGGATTGCTATCCGATTGGATTGCCATCCAATCGGAGTGTCATCCGATCGACGATATCCCATCTGACACTTATGCACTTTCCTCTTTTGGCAACCTATAAATACCCCTCTTGTTATATCACAAGTGATGTGACAGCTCTCTCACTCGACCAGCACGTTCAAGGCCTTCTTTCTCTCGATTTCTCGTGATTCTTGTAAGTTTTCAACTCAAATATTGTACTTCTATGATCTACACGCACTTCTTCATCTTTTACACCTTTGAATCTTAACTTTTAACTGTGAAATCAATGGATTTCAGGTGTTCTAGGATGATGTCATCATGAAGTTCTTATGAACTTCAAGATTTGGCTTCATTCCACCAAGAACAACTTAGATCTGAAAGATTTCCACATGAATAAACAATGATTTCGCATAGATCTAAACATTTTCAAGGTTAAAAGGATTGAAAGAAGCTTTTCCAACTTTCTTTCAACTCTTTTACACTCAATGCACTCAAAACCTATAGAATAGGAGCTCGTTCTGATCTTTTACTCATTCCTAGTGATGTGTCGGTTCAAGATCTAATTTCTATCTAAGAGACAACTGATTTCGGGATAAACATGAACAACCGTCACGAACCTTTAACTGATCGGACTATGGTGATCCCTATTCGACTGGATAACTTGGGCCATGATGGGGTTTCTGTTGTTTAGCACGTTGTCATACCGTCTCGATCAAACCGCAGAACTTTCAAAGCTTAACAATTTTCAAGTTGCAAAATGATCAGATCGCGGGACGGATTGCCGTCCGATTGGATTGCCATCCGATCGAACCGCAATCCTATCGGATTGCACTTGGACTTTAACCCTTAAACAATTTTCAACATGTTCAATGCATGGTCAGTTCTAACGGATTGCCATCCGATCGATAGACCATTCGATCGAGTGACAATCCTGCTGTGAACTTGTTCTCTGAGAAATACCTCGCCGGACGGATCGCTATCCAATCGAACTGCCGTTCGATCGAACGACCTGAAAGGTAGATATACTTCTCTGTTTTCAAAATGCTACAACGAAAACTTCAAAGCCATCATGCACAAACACATCCTTACCATACAAGATGTCAATCCGACCGAATGGCCATCTGATCGGGTGACCATCCGAACGGATTGACATCCGATCGAATGGCCATCCGATCGGAATGCCATCCGATCGGATTACCGTTCGACACTTGGTTCTTTTGCACCGTTTTACGTGCCGTTCTTCGCTTATGCTATTGTTAACTGTTCAGGCTAATCTCTCTCAGCGCTCCCTTCAATCCAAGAGAGTGTTTACTTGTTAAACGCTATCTGTGAGTATACTTGATCCCTTTTTGCCTTATGCACTTTTGGGTGTTACATACGTTACGTATTCAAATCACAATCGACGCACAATGCAAACACTGTTTATACGCTGACCATTATTGTATGTTATGTGTTATTCGATGAATGCTTGTATGTTATGTTAACACAGTGATTGTTGCCTGACACCTTAGCAACGATAGTACTCTAGTTTGGACTCAGCACCTGTCGTGGACAGGGGTTGTTAAGGGCTTTACTTCACGTGTCCCAGTGGGGATACGTGTTGTGCATTCTACAACTTGCAGTCACGTCTGTGCATATTTCTCTGTCGATAACCTACTAGCTTTCACCTTGCTACATGTTACATGCTGGTTATGCGTAAACGATTTCGAACTCTATTATACTATCAAACTTGTATGCTCGCCTTTATACTATGTGTATTGACCTTTATTTTAACGTATGTGGCAGGTGCTTAAGATGCTAGGAATTGCTGTGCTTTGGTGGATCAAGCTAGGGGTCTAGTTATGTCACGCTTAAATCTGAGTCGTCGGAACAATATTTGTTTTTGAGACAATTATTTGTAATAATTGTTTTTATTTGGATATGTTGTGGTATGGGACATAACGTTTAATTATTTGGTAATGAATAGTTGTTATGGATACTCATGGACAATCTGTTTCGCACAGTGCCATGCCCCGATGTTTCCGCCATCGGTTGGGGTGTGACATGAGGAATCCAATGTTCATTAAACTCTTTTAACACACAACTGAAACTTTTTCCTTGATTTTGATAAACACATTTTTTCAGGTCAAATTCGTGAATTTTCTTGTCGTTTTT
Organism: Helianthus annuus; assembly: GCF_002127325.2. Lineage (NCBI taxonomy): Eukaryota > Viridiplantae > Streptophyta > Magnoliopsida > Asterales > Asteraceae > Helianthus > Helianthus annuus. The sequence continues at coordinate 27,517,699 of NC_035447.2, forward strand.
CAACATGATGAAAAATCCAATGTGTATCTTTCAATGTATGATCAAAATCGGATGTGGATATTTGACGAGTCTTGTGAGATTTTAGGTGTTTCACATATTGATACAAGGCAATTCACTGATTCTCACAAACTTTCAAAGGTTGTAACCGAAGACCTTCCCATTGAAAACAATGTTCAAAATATGTCCCTCAAGTGTCTATTGCTTCTCCAAAAAACTTCATGGTTACAGTCTAAGGACTAAATATTTGAAGTATTGGCAAAGATCCTTACATGAAATGTCTACATGAGATTCTTTACTATCTTATAACCAAATAAGTTTTCATATGGGATATTTCATTGTGTAAAGAATGATAGGTGTTCTTTGAAATCTTTTATGATCAATGCTATATGGTTGTCTCCTTAACCATGTCTTTGATCATCTTAAACTTTCGATTGATAATCCCAAGTTTCCAACATCCCAATTTCTTGATGCCACTACTTTGAAAAGGATGAGTAATCTAGTGGGATCATAAAAAATAACATGAGTCATTATCTAGTAGTGAAGAGGAAGAAGAACAGAGACCAAGCATTTCAATTGAGGAGTTTGAGAATTTGAAGGAGTAAGTTGACAAGAACTGATCATTACTGAAGAAGATGTATCGCTTTATGAAAAGGGCATTCTCAGCTTATGTTTCTCCATCTCATTATCATTCTCCATCCCTATAACTTTGTTTATAGTTGATTCTTAAGACTTGTTTGTGGTTGTGTTTTAGACTTGTTTCTCATGTAGTTGTAGTTTAACATACTTAAGACATGTTGCATGGTTAGTGGACTTTACTTATGGCCTAGGAACAGTAACTTGAACAATTTACGAACCAAATGTGAAAATATTGGGCGACGATCACTTAGATGATCAAATTTTGGTAATTTCACCTAATGGTATATAATGATTTATTAGGAATATGCTCTTGTTATACATATGTGTTGGAAAAAAAATATTTAAGAAAGATTATGGAATGATTAAAATCTCAAATGATTCCTTGTTTTGAAAATATCTTGAATATATCACTTGTGTTAATGGTTGCGAATTATGGATGTGCATATACCTCATACATGTCATTTAACATTTAATGATTCGGAAAGCTCAAAGATTACCATATACAAGATTTACTAAGTGCATGGATCGAATTACATAATGTGTGAAGAATCAAGGCTACAATGTTCAAGATTAGGATATCAATAGCAACAAATCAACAAGTTGCAAATATATATATATATATTGAAAGCTACTATTACGTGCAAAGGTGAAAGGTCAAAGCAACGTGTGATGAAGGTTTTGTTGGTGCAGTTGTCTGGCGACTTCATCTTCGTTCGAGTCTTTGATCGGAATGGACAGATCATGGCACGTTGTACGAGAAAATGTCGAAATTAGGTTTAGAGCTAATTCCGCACGAAATTAACATATCTAATTCCGCATGAAAGTCTAATCTCGTTTGTATTCTAATTTCGTGTGAACCAGTAATTCCGCATGAGACATGTTCATGCGAAATTATTTGTCTATAAATAGGTGCTAGGTCTAGTCATTTCGTACGAAATTAGTCCCGGTGAGCTGAAGTGCTGCTGAAATGTCTACTGAATTGTAAACCGTGTGTTTTCAATAAAATAGACCGTTAATAGTGATTCCGGTGTCGTACAAGCTAAACGAAGACTATTTCAATGAATTCCGCCTCTGAACTAGTCTGGGAACACTTCTGATCGACTCGTTTTGGGTCTGAAAACGATCCTACATGTGGTATCAGAGCACATGAGGAAGAGTTCTTATTGTTTAGCTCGTTTTCGCTGAAAATTCTGATTTCTACACCTTCTTTTACAAATTAATCAAGTTTTAACGGTAAGTGGGTATCGAACACAGGGAGTTTGTGGAATATGTGTTATCTCGATGTATGTCTAACTTCACTAAAGTAAACTAAATTGAAAGAAAAATAAATTTCAATGTTTGGGTTGATTAGTTTTAATTAACTAAATTAAACTAAAGTAGATTACAAATCAAGGTTAAGTTTTGTAACAAGATAAGAGGATAGTGATCATCCCGAGTTTCAGGTTTAAGGGACAACTAACGTTCATGTTCAACTAGAAAGAACCACATAGACATGGCTCATGTAAGATCAATTGTTTGTGATAAAAGGGAACTAAGTACTCGGATTCCTAGAACGCGAGGTTGTTACCCGATGACCAATCAACACATATCCAACCCTAATCCCTCCCATGATATCTCGATTGCCAACGGCACCAAGAACGTATGGTTTAGAACTATGATCAAACATACATCAACAATTTACAAACAACCAATCAAACACCATAATAAACTAACAACACATGCATAGTCTAATATTCCAGAAATTAAAGAACAAACATAATTGTCACAAATAAAACCTTACATCCGAGACGATCACCAAGCAAACCTAGCCGCTCATAGTGTTATGAACCATCATCACAATCGAACCTTTGTCCATTGGAATCAAAAACAAAGTCTTCATGTTTAGATCACTCAAGAACACCTTAGAACACCCCAAAATCGCCCCTTAGGAGTTACAAAACGAATGGGAATGATTAGATGATGAAAAGGCACCATAAACAACCTTAAATGAGGGAGTTACAAGTTTCACGCTGGCCTCCACCGTAAATTACGGTACCACCGTAAGTTACGGTGGCTTAAAATGGTTTACGGTGGAGTTAAACTGAGTTACGACATCAATTTTTGTCAGAGTCTACCGTAAATTACGGTACCACCGTAAGTTACGGTAGGCTTCAGCAATCAATTTTTGTTTTCTTCATAACTTTCTCGTTTCAACTCCGTTTTCTTCACCGTTTTCGCCTACGTTCTCGTAATTTCATCCTCTATCATGTTATCTTCTTAATTCTTCAATTCCAAAATTTTATTTTTTCATTTATTCTCCGTCTTTCAATCTACAATCCAGTCGTGTCTATTCGAAGCTTTATTTCCATACTTTTAAGCGCTAAATGTACCTGAAACACAAGCAACCGTAGTTATCTAATTCAAGACAATTACATGATCAAATGAGGGATTCACTCGTCTTTTAACACACTTAAGGGTTGTCCCATGGACCGCCCGTCACATCCCCACACTTAACCGTTGCTTGCCCCAAGCAACCCATTACAAATCATTTTCAAAACAAGCAATAAATGTAAACCAAGCAAAAACAAACAATCCTTTTACTAACCCCTTTTTAACACCCAACCAATGCACCCCTCGCTATGTCTCTCATCTCGGCAACAAGTAAGCACTAGCAACTATGAGCTAGACACACAAAAGGCAAACGGGTGGTTCACAACTATAGGCTTGTACCTAAATCGGTCCTTCTCCTAACAAGTGCCAAACATGAATGCAAATCAAAGGGCTTTAAGGTTGTAACGTGGCTAGGTGTACGGGTAGGAAATGGAATATATATGTAGTAGCGAAGGACTTAACCCGGTCTTTTATTACACAATGAAACAAACAATAAACATGACATAACTTCTATATACAAGACAACTCAACATCACTTTTTTTTTCTTTTTTTTTCATTGCTTTTTTTTCTCTTTTTTTTTTCTTTTTTTTTTCAATCAAATATTCAACATAACACTATAACATATCTACACACTACTAAAACAACTACTAACACTATAAGACCGGGTTAAGTCGGGTAAATTTTTGGGAAACTAGCTAAGGGGTAACAAATGATCGGCTTTTAGGCACAAAATGGGCAACTAAATGTCCAAACCCCCGCCCCTCTCGCAACCATGCTCATATATATAATTAATGAGGTCCAACCCCCCAAATCCCACACTCGCACTCACCAAGACGAGGCTACCTAGTTGCCCTTATCCTTTTTACATTCACATTCAACTAAGGACTCAAACCGTATTAAGGCACAAGTTCTTATGCACCCCCACCCGTTGCCACTCTCATCAAGACAAGTATTATTTATTTACATGTGTGGCTTCAACTCTCACCAAGAACAAAGGGTATTAAGGGTTGCCGGTGCATCATTTGGGGTTAATCCACGGTGTTCAAATTCTCACATTGTTTAGCTTGATTTAAAAATTTTCAAAAACCTCAAAATTTCTCCCCATCCCCACACTTGGGATACATTGACCCAATGTACGGTTTTGGGAAGATTTGATCGCTTAACTCTTTAACATCACCCAAAAGCTGTTCAACTCAAACCACAAATTTCTTTTTGTTTTTTTTATATATATAACTAAAAACACCACCAACTTTCACAATCCATAAACACATCAAACACATTAAACACCACCCATCCGCCCAACCGTAAACTTAAACATGAATATATACAAAGGTGCATAAAATGAGAACAAGACACAACCTGATTAGTAAATCAGCAGTGTTGGTAGTGATGCAGCTGCGGTAATCGGACCGGTTCATAAACATCTCTTGGATTCGCCGATATCTCAATGGGGATGTTGCCAAACATCCCCACACTTGAATCATTGCATCCACGAGGATTGAAACGTAATAACCTGCCAAAACACAAACACAACACCACAACAAAACCAAACAAAGCAAAACTAAACTAAACAAAACACAAATACAATACTCTACAACCTCGGGCTGCCTCCCGAGAGCGCTAAGTTTAAAGGTCTTCAGCCAGGCCATACATGATATGCGTTATAGTGGTCTTAATGCACACTTACCCGCAGCATTTCCAACAAATGCCCGGAAATTTACATGCCATCTCCATAGATTTGTCAGTATATTTGGCATGTTAAAGCTGCTCCTACGGGCTTTGCTAGTCCACTTCATGACATATACCTTAATGTCTGGTAGTTTCACCCTTCTCATCTTGTTCCTCGAACCCTCTTCCCCACACTTGTTAATTTGAATCATTGATATGGGAAGAGGTTCGGTGCACATATCCATCCCATCAGCCTGCTCTACCTCATAATCTGCACACATCATCTGATCTACAAGTGACTCTTCATCAGATAAAGGACTCATTGGTGTGGTATTATCCTCCACAACCTCCTCCTTCATGTGAGAATAATCTCTAATATCGTCAGGTAATGGTGAGAGGCGTTCTTCTATCTCTATCTTCAATTTTAAAGTATGACACTTAGAAACCAAGCAGCTGATTCGGTCTACATCGGACAGGTTGGGTGTTGCTAAATATTGCTCGAGTTTGGACAAAGTTACTTCCAATACAGCAAGCTCTTTTTCCTCCTCGGTCTCATAAACATAAACACCCTCGGGCTCAGAATATTCTTCGGGATGATATTGTCGATATCCCTGATACGGTCTATAGATGCGCGCTTCCATCATCTTTTTATTCCAATACTTCGGGTTTTTCGAATACACCGGGCACACATCATAATCATAAGTGTGATCGCAACCGCAACAAAAACATAGACCATCCATCCTTGCCTCATAATAAACTTCCTCGTCCTGCTCGTATCCATATGAATAATAGTCATCCTCCATTTCTGATTCATAGTCGTCAACGTATGATGGAGGTGGAAGCTGTGAAACATAAGACACCGGTTTTCCATGTGCCCTCCTGTAGTGAGCCTCGTGGCAACCAATACATGGATGTCGTGGACCCCCGCACAATCTACACGTAAATAAGCTGAAATTTGTGTAATGCCCTGTCATCCTGCACAACACAACTCAACTACCAAGTGTAAATCATGAACATAAAAGAAATCTTTTTGGTTTCTTTTTTTTTTATTTTTTTTTTCAAACTAACACACAAGATAACACACGTTGCGCACTACTCCCCGGCAACGGCGCCAAAATTTGACGTGATGTCGCGGTCACAATCAAATTTAATCCAATTACAACTAATTAGCTAGCGGTAAGTGGGTATCGAACACAGGGAGTTTGTGGAATATGTGTTATCTCGATGTATGTCTAACTTCACTAAAGTAAACTAAATTGAAAGAAAAATAAATTTCAATGTTTGGGTTGATTGGTTTTAATTAACTAAATTAAACTAAATTAGATTACAAATCAAGGTTAAGTTTTGTAACAAGATAAGAGGATAGTGATCATCCCGAGTTTCAGGTTTTAAGTGTAACACCTCGAATTTTTGCGTCCAATAATGTGTTAACACGTGTCATTTGATTACATGTGGCATTTATATTAAATAAAGGACAAATTTTGACAAACCTTGAAAGTATATAAATTCGAGGGTTATAAATGTCAAACAAGGGTAAATATACTGTATAGTAACCCTAAATGGTGCTTGTACCTTCAAACGAATAAATGATGGATCGTACGGAAGCGAAACACGAAAGGAAGTGAGAGATTACAAGCTACAGGGGTTAACTGTGTCAACATGTTTAATTATACCTCTGAGTGACCCTTTAACGTTCCCAAAGCTTTGTAACAGTGTTATACACTCACTAAAATATAATATATAAATTTCGCGAAGTTTCGTTATGAAACAGGAAAGTTACGATCGAATTCGTATAAGAAGGGTTAAAAGCGTCAATCATGAAAGTTAAGACTTTCTGAATAAATTAATAAACTAACCGGGGACTTAACAACGCGGGTAAATAACACGAGGTCCTTAGTTGTAATTAACCGAGGGCCAAACCGCAAAGTTACCCCTTCAAACCCGAAAGGTCAGGTAAATCATTACGAAAGATTTCGTTATTAATTACCAGGATTTCGCAATCATTTCAAAAGATTTTAAAAATCTGAAAAACAGGCCCCACGCGACCCGCATTGCATTTGTGGTTAAGTTGAGGCGGGCCGCGAGCCTCCTCTTTTACTCGCCTGGTATTTAAATCCCAGGCGGCCCGCATTAGAAACGCATGGAACTCCCATGCGGGCCGCATTAGACGCCCAGATGCAGAAAGTTGTAACTACTTGCCTTTTGGAGCATTTGAACGACCAAACATCAATCAATGAGGCATGGGTGCCCCCTACTCGACCCATACACCTTAGGGACACCTGCCCATGATCCATGATCAAATGTAGGCTGAGTTGTGATGATCTTGAGGTCCTTTGAGCACTATAAATAGCAATGTTGAGGTTACAACATTCACACAACTCAAACACTTCCATCTGATCATTCCAAGAGCTCCCTAGCATTCTCTTCTGTTCCATAATCAAGATACAACTTCTGTAAGTCGTTCATAACCATTTTGGTCATACATTTCCATAGTTTTAGCCTATAAACACAACCGTCGTAACTAACGGTTGTCATTACAATAACTTGCAAATGGTTCAGTCTTATGACGAATCAAAAGTGGTTATAAGTTGGTATCAATGAGGGTAATAAACCCCTAAAAGGGTTCCCCCTGATCACCACTCTAACTATGTCAAATATCGAGTCAAACGTGCGGTTAAAAAGTCAACAGAAAGCTATTTTAGCGATTTATGCATAATCTGTAATGTATATGCTATGGAACCTGTTTTGACAATCATAAAACATGATAATAAGTATATAAACTTGTTTGCGCTCGTTTGAATCGACCATTTGCTATATTGACCCGGTTCGGAGCCGAATGTCGCAAAAGTTTGACTTTTGCTTTGACTTCAGTTCTGACCCGTTTTAGTGAGGTATAGATATACCTTAGGACTCTCTTAGGACCAGGTCACATGATGGTACCAACCTCTGTGATCGGTTCATGAGTTATCCGAGTCTTTTGCGCATTTCCGTCATTCGCCTAAAAGTTGACCGTAACGGCCTTTTGAAATTAAAACGAGTATTTCGGACACGTGAATGGACCAAAACCTTGCTTATTAAATTATGAGCATGTCCTTAAAATTTCACGTCAATCCGAGGTCTAGAATGAGAGTTATGCTAATTAGCGCAATTTAAATAAACTTTTGTAATAAACGGCGCAATTAGCATAACACCTATCTAAACCAAGATTTCGTCACCAAAACTTTTACCCACTGTATTAAAATAATATTTTGGGAATTTTAAAGATTTTTAATAATTTTTACCTCGCTCATAACCTGCGGTTATGGCTACGGTTCGGTAAATACCGAATATGCCCTTTTCGGCCAAAACATGAGTTCTACAAGGTCTTTTGACCCGATTCCAGTTGCTACTGATTTTAAATAATAAATAAAGTATTTTAGACTTTATAAAATGTTCGGGAAACTCAGATTTCCTGTAGAACTCGAAAAGCCCTTTAAAAGTCTTTAAAATGACCGAAAAGGCCCTACGGGGCATAATAATAACTTAAACTCGTTACGGGCATCACGGAAGGTATCCTACTGATACCACAACCTCTTTAAGGCATATTGACTTAGGAAATAAGCGTACGACTCTCATGGTTAACCGTTTCGCCTATTGCGCGCACGGTTCGGCTTATGAAACTAGTTTTCATAAATTAGCCGATACGGGTCAAATAATATCATTTGAACCCCAAAATCCAGAGTGTGAACCATTAACCCATATAAAACAAGTCTCTGAACTTGTTGGGTCAGAATCACACTCCATTCTCGGTTTTCGCCTTTTCGCGCGACTAAACCATATCTATATATATCGGAACCAACCGGTCTAGGCTACGGCCATTATAACGACTCGTTAGGATTCTAAGAGGTTAATTAAAACCTTCGTTCCAGATTAGGAGCCCCAGTAAAAGCTATCGGTGATTTAATCCAAATTAAGGAAATATACTTGCAAAGGTAAATACTTTAACTTATTTCCCCTATATGGGCTTGGGTTACGGTATATTAATACCGCTTGATTGAGCATTATATTCTTCCATCGCTTAGGTGGTTAAATTAAATAATATGATCGGCTCATTTAAACAGTTTTGTTGCTTAAAAGCCTTTGGGGGGTTTAATGACCGTTGTCCCGGATATCCTTGGCATCATTTTACGAAATGGCCACGACCATCGACATCCCGGTGTAGGCGTACACCCGGTATAAAGTGTCGACATTAAATTAAAAGACGTAACCGTTGGTTTTTATACTACGGTTTTACGCAAACGTGGTGTGTCTATAAATCTTTAACCCGGCACGACCCGGGCTACTGAACGCATAAAAGAACATGTAAAACGTTCACAAGATTTTATTATAATTTTCCCAAGTTATAAAAGAGTTTGTGCCTTGTGCATTCAAATCAAATTTAACAAACATTTTCAAATGTGTCAGTTGAATGTATTTACCAGTGTAAACTGACGTATTTTCCCCAAAAAGATTAAGTGCAGGTACTGTACGAAATTGGCTGGTATTAGCTGCCTAAGCATCATGAATAGTCTCGCAAACTCGATGCCGTATCTGAATGAACAACATTTTATTATTTTGATCTGCTGTGGATATATTCAACTTCTGTAATACATTTGATATTACAACCAGAGGTTGAGTTCATATATTTATCTTATGCTTCCGCTGTGCATTATATAATTGTGTGGTTTGACTATATTGTTGCCAACGTCGTCACGGTAATCCCCCCACCGGGCCCACCGGTGAGATACGTGGAAATCGGGGTGTGACAGGTTGGTATCAGAGCCAACATTGAGTGAATTAAACACTATCCTAATATGTTTAATCTCAATGACACAATTGCACATACTTGAGTCTAGACAAGAACTTAGGACAAATTCGAATTGTTATTCCAATTTGTCTTTTCTTTTATTATTTGTATTTAAAGTTTTATAAAGCAGGAAAATGCCACCTGTTATATTCCCAGGAAGAGGAAGGGGAAGAAGAGGCAGAGGAGAAATCGTGACACATCACGATAACGAAGCTGGACCATCTGGTACAAGACATCCTTCGATGACACGGAGCGAAGAGCCACAACGACGAAGGGATCTTTACGAACCCGCGAGGCATTCCACTTCGCACAGCTCGACGCCATCCTACCGGCACTCCTTTGGGCCAAACTCAGAAAATGATCCCAACAACCCACAACCTTCCTTCATACCTCTACAACGTTCGGTATCGACCCGGAATTATGACGACCCTACTCCATACTACATAGGTCAGTTTAATCCGGCTGACTACATACAGGAACCATCAGGTTTTGTTCCACTAGGACCACAAGACCACTTTTCTGAAGATCCCATGGAGGAAGATGAGGATCCTACTGAACCAGCTCGTGGTACGCCCACGCATCCGATAGAAGTCTCTGATGGGTCATCCTTCCATGGCACACCCTATCAGGGACCAGATAGTTTCCAAGCGTTGTTTGACCGACATGAGTGGTACTACACGCCACCTCAACAGACATCACAACAACCGCGACATCCACAGGATCCCTCTGAGGATTCACGCTTTGAGGCAGTTACGCCACCACCTCCGCCACCGGCGCAACCAGTAATACCTGATCCGCCAAGGCGCAGGAGGACAAATGCTCGTATGTCTACACGAGGAGGAGGGGGTATCCACTTCAGCACTCCTCGACATTCTAGTAGTAGCCACTATCCGCCGCTACAAGAAGAAGGACCTTCAAGTCCTATACAGGAGGCGAACTCCGCACCAGCTGCACAAAATTCGCCACCATTTGGGTATGACCAACCCATACCTGCTTACACAGGTCCAACGGCTTACAACCCGTTCGAACCGTCACAAGCACAATACAACTATGGCTATGAGCGCGACCCCTATGTGGTGTCGGCAAGATATAATGCGCGCTACCCTGACGGAGCACATGGAAACATGGGACCACCGGACTACTCAGCTCATGGGTATCCAATACCTCCCAGACCTCCCGTTCCGCATCAAGCACCACAACCACGTTTCTCTCCTCCTGAACAGGAAGAAATACTCCATCGACTAGATCGTGTGGAGAGAGAGTTCGAGGAAGAGAAGAAAAGCCACCGAGGATTTCTCAAAGGCTTGGCGAACCTACTAAAGGGCAAAAAGAAGAAACGTGACCATTAGCCCTTAATAGTTGTACTAATGTAATTTCTACTTTGAAATAAGTCCCTGCGTGGACACTTATCGTATTTCAGTCCCTACGTGGACTTATCTTTTAAGTCCTTGCATGGACATTTATCTTATGCTAGTCCCTGCGTGGACTTGTCACTTATTTTTAAAACCTCTATGGAGGTATGTACTATTTGAAAGACCCGTTTAGGGCAATATGTAATTGTATTTGAGATTTTGGAATGTATATTATGAGTTTTGTTTTAATATGTATAAAATAAATCAAAACCATTCCTTTTATATTGATCTGCCTAGATAAAGAATCTTAAAAGGTGAAACCTAGCTTGGTGTCTTTTAAGATCCAGTCAAGATGGTACGACCTAATTGAAAAGATTCTGATTCCCTGTTAACCTCTGTACGCATGTTAACAATCATGGCAGATGTGATTCGTTAAAATCACGCACGTCATTCTTATACAATAATCCTTTAAGGATTTCAAAACCCCACTAAATGATTTATAAATCGTGGGTTAAATCACCAATGAAGGTGATCAGTATTATTAAAACATCTATTAGAGATGTAGTGCCTACGGGCCAGTATTATTAAAACATCCATTAGAGATGTAGTGCCTACGGGCCAGTATTATAAAAACATCCATTAGAGATGTAGTGCCTACGGGCCAACCTTATTAAAACATCCATTAGAGATGTAGCGCCTACGGGCCAACCTTATTAAAACATCCATTAGTGATGTAGTGCCTACGGGCTAACCATATTAAAACATCCATTGGAGATGTAGTGCCTACGGGCCAACCATATTAAAACATCCATTAGAGGTGTAGTGCCTATGGGCCGTAATAATTGTCTTATAACGACAAAAGACAGTGGTGGTCTATGACTCCCTGCCAGAAAGGGGTAAGAGAACTACGGTTCAAACCTCTATGCCTTTGATTCTCTGAAATCTCGGCTAATATTATAAAACATCATCATGATTAGGCTTTATGCCGCCAATACTATTTATATAGCTGAAATAGGGTATATTCAAATCCTAATATATAATGAAATAATAAGTTAACCAAATATGGTCTCTGTACCATGGTTGACAAAATTGTCATAAAAGACAATTATATAATAATCTCCTGAATAAAATTTTGTTATCTTCTGTAACAGATTCAAGTTAAAATGGCGAATCCCAACGGAGAGAATAGCCATACTAATGATAATGACTACGACAATACGCCAGTGCATTTGACAGGCGCACAACTGAAGGCTCTGATTGACAATGCTGTTCAGGCAGCTCTTGATCGTCAATATACTGAGTCCCAAGGCAGAACCGTGTCAAAGCCACCCTCTAAACCAAAGACACACTCCAAACCACCCTCTGAACCCAAGAAAGATGACGACAAACACTCGTCCACTGAGAACAGCGTTCATCGCGATAGAGAATATACTGATGCATCAAATGCTAAGGGTTGCACTTACAAGTATTTTGTATCTTGTAAGCCCCGGGAATTCACAGGGGAGAAAGGTGCTGTGGATTGCATCACCTGGCTAGATGAGATGGACACTATAGTGGACATCAGCGGGTGTGCAGCGAGGGATGTGGTGAAATATGTGTCCCAGTCTTTTAAGGGCGAGGCCCTGGCATGGTGGAGGGCGTTGGTACAGGCATCTGGTAAGTCTGCTTTGTACAAAATGACATGGGAGGAATTTATTGCTCTCATTAAGGAAAACTACTGCCCTCAGCATGAGGTTGAGAAGATCGAGGCTGACTTTGTGTCACTGGTGATGACGAACCTGGACTGCCAGGCATATTTGACGAGTTTCAATACAATGTCTCGTCTGGTCCCATACCTTGTGACACCGGAACCTCGAAGAATCGCCCGTTTCATTGGGGGCTTGGAGCCCGCAATAAAGGCGAGTGTAAAGGCCTCTCGGCCGACGACCTTCAGGTCAGTCACTGACCTCTCCTTGTCTCTAACTCTAGATGCTGTCCGTCTGAGGACACTAAGGAGCAAGGAGGCTGAGAAGAGGAAACGTGAGGATGATACCTCACGAAGGTCAGGGAAGAAGCACCGTGGAAGCGGTGAAGGCAAAAGAGGGTCAGAGGCAAAGAAAGATGGGCAAGCTGGTGAAAGGCCCAACTGCAAAATCTGCAAGAAACCCCACTCTGGGAAGTGCAGATTTGCATCAAACTCACAGTCGCAATCAAAGACTCCTTCCTGTGGACTATGCATGTCCAAGGATCATAAAACTGTGGAGTGCAAAAAGATCAAGGATGCGACCTGCTATGGTTGCAACGAAAAGGGGCATATCAAGAGTAACTGCCCTAAGTATGCCAAAAAGGCGGAAGAGACCAAGAAGTCAAATGCGAGAGTTTTTCGCATGGATGCAAAGGAAGCGGTCCAGAACGACAATGTGCTTACAGGTACTTTTCTCGTAAATAATATATTTGCAAGAGTACTATTCGATTCTGGCGCTGATAAATCCTTTGTAGACCAGAAATTTTGCCAACTACTAAATATGCCTATCAAAACCCTTGATGCGAAATACGAAGTAGAGTTAGCAGACGGCACGATAGAAACCGTCTCTACTATTCTAGAGGGATGTGAAATGTCCATTAAGAACCATTCTTTTCCTTTATCTCTACTTCCCTTCAAATTAGCGGGTTTTGACATCGTGCTAGGCATGGACTGGTTATCCCATAACCAGGCCCAAATCATTTGCGGCAAGAGGCAGATAGTTTTAAAGACTCCGAGTGGTGAATCTCTTACCATTCGAGGAGATACGCAGTACGGGTTGCCCGAAGACGTATCTATGCTGAAAGCTTCTAGATGTTTGAACAGAGGCTGCGTAATTTACATGGCTCAGGTGATAATGGAAGAACCGAAGCCGAAGATCGAGGATCTTCCTGTCATTTCTGAATATCCCGAGGTTTTTCCTGAAGAACTACCTGGTTTGCCACCAGATAGACAAGTGGAGTTCAGAATAGACATCATTCCTGGAGCAGCTCCGATAGCAAGAGCACCTTACAGGCTAGCTCCAACGGAAATGAAAGAACTGAGGACCCAGTTGGATGAACTGCTGGCGAAAGGTTTTATCAGACCTAGTTCATCTCCCTGGGGAGCTCCTGTCCTATTTGTAAAGAAGAAGGACGGATCGATGCGGTTGTGCATCGACTACCGAGAGCTGAATAAAGTTACCATAAAGAATAGATATCCTTTACCAAGGATCGATGATCTGTTCGATCAGCTGCAAGGAGCAAGCTACTTCTCCAAGATCGACTTGAGGTCGGGTTATCATCAGCTAAGGGTCAGAGATGAAGATGTACATAAGACAGCATTTAGGACTCGCTATGGTCATTACGAGTTCCTAGTGATGCCTTTTGGGCTCACAAATGCACCGGCTGCGTTCATGGATCTCATGAATCGCGTCTGCAAGCCGTACTTGGACAAATTTGTCATAGTCTTCATCGACGATATCCTTATATATTCCAAGAACCAAGCAGACCACGAGAAGCACCTTCGTTGCATTCTCGAATTATTACAGCGTGAGAAACTCTACGCCAAATTCTCGAAATGTGAATTCTGGCTAAGAGAGGTTCAGTTTTTAGGTCACGTTGTGAGTGAGCGTGGTATCCAAGTAGATCCCGCTAAGGTAGAAGCAGTCATGAACTGGCAAGAGCCAAAGACGCCTACCGAAATCCGTAGTTTCCTGGGGTTAGCAGGATACTACCGGAGGTTTATTGAAAATTTTTTAAGGATTGCTGCACCCTTGACTTCCTTGACCAAGAAGAAAGAAAAATATATTTGGGGCCCAAAGCAGCAAGAGTCCTTCGAAATACTGAAGCAAAAGCTAAGCAACGCACCTGTGCTGACACTACCTGAAGGTACAGATGAATTCGTAGTTTACTGCGATGCATCACACACGGGCATGGGGTGTGTGCTTATGCAGAAGGGCAAGGTGATTGCCTATGCTTCAAGGCAATTAAAGGTGCATGAAAAGAATTACACCACCCATGATTTGGAGTTGGGTGCCGTTGTATTTGCACTGAAATTATGGAGGCACTACCTTTATGGTATTAAATTTGTGATTTATTCTGATCACAAAAGCCTCCAGCACCTGTTCAACCAGAAGGAGTTGAACATGAGGCAGCGCCGTTGGATGGAAACCCTGAATGATTATGACTGCGAAATCAGGTACCATCCCGGCAAGGCGAATGTAGTCGCCGATGCCTTGAGCAGAAAGGAAAGGGTAAAACCCATTCGAATCAATGCCAAGAGCATTGAAGTCAAGAACAATCTAACTGAAAGGATATTAGCTGCACAGCGAGAGGCTGTGTTGGAAGCTAATTACCCTAATGAAAAGCTAGGAGTAACTGAGGAGCAGTTGACTCTTAGCAAGGATGGAATCTTGAGGCTGAACGGACGTATATGGGTTCCGATTTATGGAGGACTACGAGATGTTGTTCTCCAGGAAGCCCATAGTTCCAAATACTCAGTCCATCCTGGTGCGGACAAAATGTACCAAGATTTGAAGGCGAATTATTGGTGGATAGGCTTGAAAAAGTCTGTAGCCGCCCACGTAGCAAAGTGCTTGACTTGTGCTCAAGTCAAAGCCGAGCACCAAAAGCCGTCTGGCTTGCTACAACAGCCTGAACTTCCCGAGTGGAAGTGGGAATGCGTAACTATGGACTTCATAACCAAGTTACCCAAAACCAGGAAAGGAAACGATACAATATGGGTCATAGTCGATAGGCTGACTAAATCAGCTCATTTTCTACCCATCAAGGAGACGTATAGCTCCGATATGTTAGCCCAACTTTATGTCGATAAGATTGTAGCCTTACACGGCATACCTGTGTCTATTATCTCCGACAGGGATACTAGATACACATCTCACTTCTGGAAGAGTTTCCAGCAATCTTTGGGCACGCGTTTGAACTTTAGTACGGCTTACCATCCACAGACGGACGGTCAAAGTGAGCGTACTATCCAAACGCTAGAAGACATGCTTCGTGCATGTGCGATCGATTTAGGTGGTAACTGGGATAAAAACCTACCCCTGATCGAATTCTCCTACAATAATAGCTACCACACCAGCATAAAGGCTGCGCCTTTTGAGGCATTATATGGTAGGAAATGTAGATCGCCTGTTTGTTGGGCGGAAGTAGGAGAGGTCCAATTATCAGGACCAGAGATTGTTTTCCAGACAACGGACAAAATTGTCCAGATCCGGGAACGTCTCAAGGCTGCCCGCGATAGGCAGAAGAGCTACGCTGATCCAAAGCGTAAGGATTTTCACTTCGAAGTGGGTGAAAAGGTATTACTTAAGGTATCACCCTGGAAGGGGGTGATGCGTTTCGGCAAGAAGGGCAAGCTGAGTCCGAGATACATAGGGCCTTTTGAGGTCATTGAACGAGTCGGATCAGTTGCCTATAAACTGAACTTGCCTGAAGAGCTCAATGGAATTCACAATGTGTTCCACATCTGCAATCTCAAAAAGTGCTTCGCCGATGAACCATTGGTGATTCCACACACAGATGTGCATATAGATGAGAGCTTAAAGTTCATAGAAAAACCTTTGTCGATTGAAGATCGACAGGTAAAGAAACTTCGAAGAAAGCACGTACCGATTGTAAAAGTCAAATGGGATGCTCGTAGAGGTCCCGAATATACGTGGGAAGTCGAAGACACAATGAAAGAAAAATACCCCTATTTATTCGAGTAAATCTCGGATCGAGATTTATTTTAAGGGGGTGAGGATGTAACACCTCGAATTTTTGCGTCCAATAATGTGTTAACACGTGTCATTTGATTACACGTGGCATTTATATTAAATAAAGGACAAATTTTAACAAACCTTGAAAGTATATAAATTCGAGGGTTATAAATGTCAAACAAGGGTAAATATACTGTATAGTAACCCTAAATGGTGCTTGTACCTTCAAACGAATAAATGATGGATCGTACGGAAGCGAAACACGAAAGGAAGTGAGAGATTACAAGCTACAGGGGTTAACTGTGTCAACATGTTTAATTATACCTCTGAGTGACCCTTTAACGTTCCCAAAGCTTTGTAACAGTGTTATACACTCACTAAAATATAATATATAAATTTCGCGAAGTTTCGTTATGAAACAGGAAAGTTACGATCGAATTCGTATAAGAAGGGTTAAAAGCGTCAATCATGAAAGTTAAGACTTTCTGAATAAATTAATAAACTAACCGGGGACTTAACAACGCGGGTAAATAACACGAGGTCCTTAGTTGTAATTAACCGAGGGCCAAACCGCAAAGTTACCCCTTCAAACCCGAAAGGTCAGGTAAATCATTACGAAAGATTTCGTTATTAATTACCAGGATTTCGCAATCATTTCAAAAGATTTTAAAAATCTGAAAAACAGGACCCACGCGACCCGCATTGCATTTGTGGTTAAGTTGAGGCGGGCCGCGAGCCTCCTCTTTTACTCGCCTGGTATTTAAATCCCAGGCGGCCCGCATTAGAAACGCATGGAACTCCCATGCGGGCCGCATTAGACGCCCAGATGCAGAAAGTTGTAACTACTTGCCTTTTGGAGCATTTGAACGACCAAACATCAATCAATGAGGCATGGGTGCCCCCTACTCGACCCATACACCTTAGGGACACCTGCCCATGATCCATGATCAAATGTAGGCTGAGTTGTGATGATCTTGAGGTCCTTTGAGCACTATAAATAGCAATGTTGAGGTTACAACAT
Organism: Helianthus annuus; assembly: GCF_002127325.2. Classification (NCBI taxonomy): domain Eukaryota; kingdom Viridiplantae; phylum Streptophyta; class Magnoliopsida; order Asterales; family Asteraceae; genus Helianthus; species Helianthus annuus. The sequence goes on from NC_035447.2 coordinate 27,535,274, forward strand.
TCACACAACTCAAACACTTCCATCTGATCATTCCAAGAGCTCCCTAGCATTCTCTTCTGTTCCATAATCAAGATACAACTTCTGTAAGTCGTTCATAACCATTTTGGTCATACATTTCCATAGTTTTAGCCTATAAACACAACCGTCGTAACTAACGGTTGTCATTACAATAACTTGCAAATGGTTCAGTCTTATGACGAATCAAAAGTGGTTATAAGTTGGTATCAATGAGGGTAATAAACCCCTAAAAGGGTTCCCCCTGATCACCACTCTAACTATGTCAAATATCGAGTCAAACGTGCGGTTAAAAAGTCAACAGAAAGCTATTTTAGCGATTTATGCATAATCTGTAATGTATATGCTATGGAACCTGTTTTGACAATCATAAAACATGATAATAAGTATATAAACTTGTTTGCGCTCGTTTGAATCGACCATTTGCTATATTGACCCGGTTCGGAGCCGAATGTCGCAAAAGTTTGACTTTTGCTTTGACTTCAGTTCTGACCCGTTTTAGTGAGGTATAGATATACCTTAGGACTCTCTTAGGACCAGGTCACATGATGGTACCAACCTCTGTGATCGGTTCATGAGTTATCCGAGTCTTTTGCGCATTTCCGTCATTCGCCTAAAAGTTGACCGTAACGGCCTTTTGAAATTAAAACGAGTATTTCGGACACGTGAACGGACCAAAACCTTGCTTATTAAATTATGAGCATGTCCTTAAAATTTCACGTCAATCCGAGGTCTAGAATGAGAGTTATGCTAATTAGCGCAATTTAAATAAACTTTTGTAATAAACGGCGCAATTAGCATAACACCTATCTAAACCAAGATTTCGTCACCAAAACTTTTACCCACTGTATTAAAATAATATTTTGGGAATTTTAAAGATTTTTAATAATTTTTACCTCGCTCATAACCTGCGGTTATGGCTACGGTTCGGTAAATACCGAATATGCCCTTTTCGGCCAAAACATGAGTTCTACAAGGTCTTTTGACCCGATTCCAGTTGCTACTGATTTTAAATAATAAATAAAGTATTTTAGACTTTATAAAATGTTCGGGAAACTCAGATTTCCTGTAGAACTCGAAAAGCCCTTTAAAAGTCTTTAAAATGACCGAAAAGGCCCTACGGGGCATAATAATAACTTAAACTCGTTACGGGCATCACGGAAGGTATCCTACTGATACCACAACCTCTTTAAGGCATATTGACTTAGGAAATAAGCGTACGACTCTCATGGTTAACCGTTTCGCCTATTGCGCGCACGGTTCGGCTTATGAAACTAGTTTTCATAAATTAGCCGATACGGGTCAAATAATATCATTTGAACCCCAAAATCCAGAGTGTGAACCATTAACCCATATAAAACAAGTCTCTGAACTTGTTGGGTCAGAATCACACTCCATTCTCGGTTTTCGCCTTTTCGCGCGACTAAACCATATCTATATATATCGGAACCAACCGGTCTAGGCTACGGCCATTATAACGACTCGTTAGGATTCTAAGAGGTTAATTAAAACCTTCGTTCCAGATTAGGAGCCCCAGTAAAAGCTATCGGTGATTTAATCCAAATTAAGGAAATATACTTGCAAAGGTAAATACTTTAACTTATTTCCCCTATATGGGCTTGGGTTACGGTATATTAATACCGCTTGATTGAGCATTATATTCTTCCATCGCTTAGGTGGTTAAATTAAATAATATGATCGGCTCATTTAAACAGTTTTGTTGCTTAAAAGCCTTTGGGGGGTTTAATGACCGTTGTCCCGGATATCCTTGGCATCATTTTACGAAATGGCCACGACCATCGACATCCCGGTGTAGGCGTACACCCGGTATAAAGTGTCGACATTAAATTAAAAGACGTAACCGTTGGTTTTTATACTACGGTTTTACGCAAACGTGGTGTGTCTATAAATCTTTAACCCGGCACGACCCGGGCTACTGAACGCATAAAAGAACATGTAAAACGTTCACAAGATTTTATTATAATTTTCCCAAGTTATAAAAGAGTTTGTGCCTTGTGCATTCAAATCAAATTTAACAAACATTTTCAAATGTGTCAGTTGAATGTATTTACCAGTGTAAACTGACGTATTTTCCCCAAAAAGATTAAGTGCAGGTACTGTACGAAATTGGCTGGTATTAGCTGCCTAAGCATCATGAATAGTCTCGCAAACTCGATGCCGTATCTGAATGAACAACATTTTATTATTTTGATCCGCTGTGGATATATTCAACTTCTGTAATACATTTGATATTACAACCAGAGGTTGAGTTCATATATTTATCTTATGCTTCCGCTGTGCATTATATAATTGTGTGGTTTGACTATATTGTTGCCAACATCGTCACGGTAATCCCCCCACCAGGCCCACCGGTGAGATACGTGGAAATCGGGGTGTGACATTAAGGGACAACTAACGTTCATGTTCAACTAGAAAGAACCACATAGACATGGCTCATGTAAGATCAATTGTTTGTGATAAAAGGGAACTAAGTACTCGGATTCCTAGAACGCGAGGTTGTTACCCGATGACCAATCAACACATATCCAACCCTAATCCCTCCCATGATATCTCGATTGCCAACGGCACCAAGAACGTATGGTTTAGAACTATGATCAAACATACATCAACAATTTACAAACAACCAATCAAACACCATAATAAACTAACAACACATGCATAGTCTAATATTCCAGAAATTAAAGAACAAACATAATTGTCACAAATAAAACCTTACATCCGAGACGATCACCAAGCAAACCTAGCCGCTCATAGTGTTATGAACCATCATCACAATCGAACCTTTGTCCATTGGAATCAAAAACAAAGTCTTCATGTTTAGATCACTCAAGAACACCTTAGAACACCCCAAAATCGCCCCTTAGGAGTTACAAAACGAATGGGAATGATTAGATGATGAAAAGGCACCATAAACAACCTTAAATGAGGGAGTTACAAGTTTCACGCTGGCCTCCACCGTAAATTACGGTACCACCGTAAGTTACGGTGGCTTAAAATGGTTTACGGTGGAGTTAAACTGAGTTACAGCATCAATTTTTGTCAGAGTCTACCGTAAATTACGGTACCACCGTAAGTTACGGTAGCCTTCAGCAATCAATTTTTGTTTTCTTCATAACTTTCTCGTTTCAACTCCGTTTTCTTCACCATTTTCGCCTACGTTCTCGTAATTTCATCCTCTATCATGTTATCTTCTTAATTCTTCAATTCCAAAATTTTATTTTTTTCATTTATTCTCCGTCTTTCAATCTACAATCCAGTCGTGTCTATTCGAAGCTTTATTTCCATACTTTTAAGCTCTAAATGTACCTGAAACACAAGCAACCGTAGTTATCTAATTCAAGACAATTACATGATCAAATGAGGGATTCACTCGTCTTTTAACACACTTAAGGGTTGTCCCATGGACCACCCGTCAGACATCAGATTAATTCCGCGTGAAATTACTCCTTAATCTCGCACGGAATTAAC